>NC_064614.1:996515294-996818324 GCF_023898315.1 Schistocerca nitens | reverse complement strand
GTGTATTGCCGGAGTTGTTGGATGTCCTCCTGAGGGGTATCGTGCCAAATTACATCCAGTTCGAGCGTTAGAGCGACTAAGTCCCGAACTGGTTGGAGGGCTCTGCCCGCAATGCTCCAAAGTGCTGCCAGCGTTCTCAGT
Source organism: Schistocerca nitens (assembly GCF_023898315.1). Taxonomy (NCBI): domain Eukaryota; kingdom Metazoa; phylum Arthropoda; class Insecta; order Orthoptera; family Acrididae; genus Schistocerca; species Schistocerca nitens. The sequence continues at coordinate 996,818,183 of NC_064614.1, read as the reverse complement.
CGTGGAGAATCCGGTGCCCAAGGTGGCCAAGGCAGAGCTTGGCAAGCGTGAATACAAGCAGTAGAAACTCTCGTCATGTGTGGGCTGTTATTATCTTGCTAAAATGTACCCCGAGGACGGCTTGCCATGAAGGGCAACGAAACGAGGCGTAGAACATCGTCAACGTCTTCCTGTGCCGTAATGTTGCCGCAGATGACAACCAAAGGGATCTTCCTATGAAAAGCAATACACCCCAAATCATCACTCCTGGTTGTTGGACCGTCAGCTGTGGTCGAGCGGTTCTAGGCGCTTCAGTCCGGAACCACGAGGCTGATACGGTCGCAGGTTCGAATCCTGCTTCGGGCATGGATGTGTGTGATGTCCTTAGGTTAGTTAGTTTTAAGTATCTCTAAGTTCTAGGGGACTGATGACCTCAGATCTTAAGTCGCATAGTGTTCAGAGCCATTTGAATCATTTTTGAACCTGGTTGTTGGGCTGTATGGCGGAGACAGTCAGGTTGGTGTCCCACCGCTGTCCAGGGCATCTCCAGACACGTATTCGTTGGTTATCGGGGAGTTCGAAGACAATTCTACTCCAGTCATTGAAGGCTTACATTGGCCGTTCGATTCGCACAGTTCAGGACATGTTCGTGGAATATCGCCATCACACCAGGCTACAGCAACCGGAAGAAATGGCTGTAGCAGAGTATTGCTTAAACGAGAGGCAATGATAGTTGCCAACATTTACGGTTTTCGGAACAGTGTTTATAAAGAGGCAATTGAAATTAAGTTGGCAGACAATTTGATTAATAGAGACAATGGTATCCCTCGCAGCGGGACGTGGAACACTGTACTATATCGCCTCAAAACAGAACGTTTTTCGATGCGGACAGCTCGAATACTTGTAAACAGTCTTTGAGGCAACGTATCGTTGCCGCCGGTGTTCTACTAAGGACGGCGCCAACAACCTAGTTTTGGATGAAAGCAACTGTGGTGGGCGGCGCATGAGCTGTGTCCGGTGAGGAGGCCTATGGGAGATGACGGTTTGCAGTCTTAGCGTCAGTTTCCAGCGGGACTCAGCAGCAGCGGCGTTCTCCTGAAGATGGCGGACAGTTGAATCGCCGAAACATGGAATCATGTTGAGCTTAGGATCCGGCAGCAAGCCCGAAGAGACTTTGAAAAACGACTAATGGAAATCAAGTTTTGATTGTACACGACATATCGTATTACTCGTGGATAATCAGGTAAGGGAAATTCCATTGGCGTAGCAGAAAAGGGCTGCATTCAAAATCTACCGTGCACTGTGTTCCTGACATGGGAGAATTGGAATCCATAGCCTACTCCTCTTGAATGTGAATTAGTTGTCTTAACCCCTACCACACGTCGGATGGTAGGTTCTCATTACAGTTACAGTAAATTTTTTATGAACTGTCGAAGCCTGGAAACTTCTGATACTATCTCCAGTGTTCTGGAAGGGCTAGTCAACTTACCGAAGGAAACTACAATTCTCGGAAAAATTCAATTCGTACGTTATATCGCAGCTTCTGCCTAACTCAGCCACAAGTTCTGGAGTGACACAGAGATGGATAATTGCTTATTACTGGTACCTCACTTGTGCATTTAAATGGGTGTAAACCTAAAACTATGAAGTTCACGAGTGTCTTTCAAATATGCATTAAATTAGTTAATTTGATTAAACAGAAATTCAGGAAGAAGAAATAGAAGCTTTAGCTTTTGGCTATTGTATTGTAACTCTCTCAGGGACTTGAAACATCGCTCGAATAGTATGGGTGGTTATATGTTGAACACAAAACAAAATAAATGTAGGCGAACGAAGTCAGGTAGTATCGACGGTATCAAAGTAGGAAATGAGACACCGAAAAGAATAAAATGTATTGCTATTTGAACTTGTCTTTCAGTAGCAAGAGTAACTTTTATGAAAAATAAAAATATGTTAATGTTGAATACAAATATAAGAATTACGATGTCTTTACTGGAAGAATTTATTTGACGTGTAGCCCTATATGATTAAATGAAATGCGTCACGATAAACAGAGAATAGAAGAAAAACATTTGCAGTGTATTCCTACGTATGAAAGATTATATGTGTAGATCGAGTAACTAATGAGGACATAGTAAATCAAATTGGGAACAAAACAATTTCTGGCACATCTTGACTAAAAAGGATAGGTTCGTGGGACATAATGTGAGGCATCAAGGAATAATTAATTTCGTAATGGAGAGAGGTGGAGGGGGGCTAAAACTTGTTGTGGAGGGAGACGTAGGCTGGAATATAGTTCAAATGTTCAAATGTGTGTGAAATCTTATGGGACTTAACTGCTGTCATCAGCTCCGGTAATTCCCCAACACAGCTACGAAAATTGACAACTGTTATCCCGACGGTTTCTGGATCTACGTTCATCCTGTGCTTGACTTGAGCCCTTTGAGACTGAAGACCTTTCTGTGTTTCCCCGAGGCCCTCTAACCTGAAAAGCCGCCCAGTCCACGCCACACAGCCCCTGCTAACTGTATAGCCGCCTCATGCGTGTAGTGGACTCCTAACCTATTCAGCTGAACACGAAACCCAACCTCCCTACGGCGCAACTCGAGAAATCTGCAGCCTACACAATAGGTCACAGAACCATCTGAGCTTCTGATTCAGACCCTCCACTCGGCTCTGTACAAAAGGTCCGCAATCGGCCCTATCGACTATGTTGCAAGTGGTGAGCTCTGCTTTCATTTTGCAAGTGAGACTAGTAGGCTTAAACCGTCCCTGCATATAACTACGCAATAGGGTTGTCGACCACCGTCACTTCTTGTGATTCTGTGTCGAGTGGTGACAGTGAATATGCGTCTGATAACGATTTCTGCAAAGCACTCGATCTGATTCAGCCCAGGGAAAAATGGGTGATAAGGGCGTTGGAGGGCGTATCAATTAACACTGACTGAGAAACTGTTGTCGTTTTAAAAGGATACAGGTGTAACTTTCCGCTACCCACGTGAATAGCCACTGCAGGAATGCTCAGCTGCTGGCAGTGGTCGGCTCTATGGTATCGCGATTCATTAATCGGTTCAGTTCGACTTTGTCCTCACCTGTAACAACTAATTCCCTAGTCCGGCTGCTGCTGGTGTCCGAACAATGGTGCGGGATGACGCTGAATGTTACATGGGGACCATTACTCGTCCTTGGATGGCTGGCGCAAATGTGAACACGTTACGATGTGAATGGTGGTCAGACGTGCTCGAAGAGAACCTTGACGACTTGTATGCCTGCCCTCGCGCACTAACTCAGTTCAACTTCGGGCCACTGTCACATCCCAATGCATACCAGATATCGATATTGCACGATTTGATCAGCCGGCCAAATGGAAACCTACAATGAGATCTATTTCAAACTTTTTTCAATTCAATAACTTTACCAACAGCCGTACACTTAAAGATATTCTATCTTATTTTGAAAGCAACCAGTTTCGGCAGTTCATTTTGCCATCTTCAGGCCCCTTACGCCTTTTTTTTTTCAAATCAGTTGCTGTCACGCTTTCGTATGAAGCAGCTGCACAACGACTAGAATCGACGATATGCAGTTCCAGTTTTATGGCGCTATATGACAAGTTCGTTGATTTGAAAAAAAAAGCGTTTGGGCCTTGAAGATTATACAATGAATTGCCGAAACTGGTTGCTTTCAGTATAAAACAAAATATCTCAAAGTGTACGGCTGTTGGTAAAGTTTATTGGATTAAAAAGGTACATGCCAGCCGATGTCCCCTGGCCGTAATGGACCAACAAGGATACTTCAAACTCAAGTGTCAGGTGCTGATAAAGCTGTCTCACCCAAATACAGGGCATGTCTTTGTTCTTCACATTGATCACTCAACATCTGACGCCGCTTATATGTCCTCTCTGGTCTGGTAACAATACTAAACACGAACAGTAACGCAGAATGAATTTTCACTCTGCAGCGGAGTGTGCACTGATTGGAAACTTTTTGACAATTTAAAACTGCGTGCTGGGCCAGGACTCGAACGTGAGTCCTCTTCCTTTCGCGAACGAGTACTCGACCGACTGATCCATCCAGGCGTGACTCATGACCCGCACGCAAAGCTTTACTTCCGCCAGTGCCTCGTCTCCTACCTTCCAAGCTTCACAGAAATTCTCCTGCACTACCATACCTGCGGGCCATTACTGGATGAAGGATCGAGCAGAGCACCGTCAATAAAACGGCCCAGTTCGAGTCCCGGGCCAGCACTTAGTTTTAATCTGCCAGGAAGTTTCAGAACTAATACAGTCTAGTGGCAGTAACACCTGTAACAGAGAACTGAAACTCTAATCATTTACATACCTGCCGATGCTGTATACGAAGCTAAGTGACATCCGACCACGTCTCGAAGGTGCTTCACTTCTTTTGTCATACATTGTATTCTCTCTTTCTAAATGCAATTACGTTCTGGGTACGGTGGATTGAACTTCAGATGCAAACTACTTTTATTTCGTTTCTTGGTTTAACATGTGTATTTTTATTTTAGCCTTGTTCAAATATGTGTGAAATCTTATGGGACTTAACTGCTAAGGTCATCAGTCCCTAAGCTTATACACTACTTAACCTAAATTATCCTAAGGACAAACACACACACCCATGCCCGAGGGAGGACTCGAACCTCCGCCGGGACAAGCCGCATAGTCCATGACTGCAGCGTGTTAGACCGCTCGGCTAATCCCGCGCGGCTTGAATATAGTAAGCAGTTTAAAATGGGTATAGGTAACAATAGTTATGCAGGGATGAAGTGACTTGGCCGATAGAGTCCAGTACGGAGTGCTGCATCAAATCAGACTTCAAACCAGTGACCAACACACATACATTTAAAGTGAAATTTAACTACCGAGGGGGACTTTGCCTGTGTTTTCTTTTGGAGTTACAATTAATCTTGGTCATCGTCACACGCGTCAGTACGAGAAAAAAAAAAGTCCTTTGGGACAGCTGGCCTAATATTCGCTCGCCGGTATGTAGATTACAACACGCGGACTGCGATGCCCCCAGCAGCCGTAGCTGCGCAGAGTGAAACGGAAGCTGTGTGGTCGCAGTGCTGGCAACATTTGGTTGCCAATAATTAAGGGCCATCGCAGCGCCTCTCCGGCCTGCTCGCTCGCTGTACAAACGGCCGGACTGGCTCCTGCAACTTGCATGCCTCATCTGCGTTTGTCTACCTGCCAACACACGCTCTGCAGTACTCGTACACACGGACAAAACATATCGCTTCATTGTACACGTCACTCGCTTTCCGAAATAGCGACCTTACTTTGCTGAAACTAATGATCGATCAAAGCGTGCGATTTCCGTTTGAACATCCCGGACGTCAAACGTGAATCAGTATTCAGTAACCCTACATGTAACAGGGCCGGTTCGAGAAAATTTTTCTACACAAGCGACGACTTGTCGTTTGGAGCCCCATCCCCTGTCCCCTCATTCCCCTCGCACACTTTCACCTGTGTCAGTTTTCACTACCAAGTGTGATACTCATGGCATACAAGTCTTGCACTAGAGCGCCCCTTTTAGAAAGATGCCCCAGGCGGCCGCTACTAATTTTGTACGTTCTGTATAGAAATATTTGGGCCTTCATCTACATCTACATGGATACTCCACAAATCACACTTAAGTACCTGACGGAGGTTTCATGGAACCAGCTTCATAATATTTCTCTATTATTCCAATCTCGAAAGGCACGCCGAAGAAAACGAACACTTATGTCTTTCCGTGCGAGCTCTGGTTTCCCTTATTATATTATGATGATGGTTTCACCCTATGTAGATCAGAGCCAACAAAATACTTTCGCATTCGGAGGAGAAAGTTTGAAATTTTGTGACAAAATTCAGCCGCAACGGAGACCGCCTTTGTTTTAATGATGTCCACCCCAGATCATATATCATGTTAGAGAAACTCTCTCTCCTGCTTCGGAGTAATACAGAAGTGCTGCTCTTCTCAGAAATTTCTCAATGTGCTCTCGTAAGATTCCCTGGCAGCGCAGCAGTACACCAAAAGAGGACGAAAATGGTTCAAATGGCTCTAAGATCTATGGGACTTAACATCTGAGGTCATCAGTCCCCTAGAACTTAGAACTACTTAAACCTAACTAAATTAAGGACATGACACACATCCATGCCCGAAGCAGGATTCGAACCTGCGACCGTAGCGGTCGCGTGGTTCCAGACTGAAGCGCATAGAACCGCTCGGCCACATCGGCCGATCGAAAGAGGACGGACAAGTGTAGTGTAGGTGGTCGCTTTAGTAGATTTGTTACGTTTCCTAAATGTTCTACTACTAAACCGCAATCTTCGGTTTACCTTCCCCACATAAATTTATGTGTGTTCTTTCCAATTTAAGTTGTTCGTAATTACAGTCCCTAGGTATTTGCTTAAATTTACGGTATTTAACTTTGATGATTTATCGTGTAACCAGAGTTTAACGGATTCCTTTTACCACTCATACGGATGACCTCACACTTCATATAATTTAAAATTAATTCCCAATTTTCGCACCGTACATATATCTTTCCTAAGTAGTTTTGCAATTTGTTTTGATCTTCTGATGACTTTGCTAGACGATAAACAACAGCATCATCTGCAGATAACCTAAGACGGCTGTTCAGATTGTCTCCTGAATCGTTTATATAGATGAGGAGCACCAGAGGGCATATAACACTACCTTGCGGAATGCCAGAAATCACTTCTGTTTTGCTCGATGTCTTTCCGACAATGAATACGAACTGTGACCTCTCTGACAGGAAATCATTAATCTAGTCATGTAACTGAGACAATATTCCATAAGCAGCCCATGTCTCTACAAGCCACTTGTGTGGTACAGTGTGAAAAGCCTTCTGGAAATCTGGAAATACGGAATCGATTTCACAATTTGAAATCCCTTGTCAGTAGCACTCAGCACTTCAACTGAGTAATGAGCTAGTTGTATTTCACAGGAACAATGTTTTCTAAATCCGTGTTGACTGTGTGTCAATAGACCGCTCTCTTCGACGTAATTCATGATGTTCGAACACAATATACGAGTATGTTCCAAAAATCCTTCTGCATATCGACGTTAATGGTATGAGTCTGTAATTTAGTGGATTGTTCTTACTACCTTTCTTGAATATTGGTGTGACCTGTGCAAGTTTCCAGTCTTTGGGTACGGATCTTACGTCGAGCGAGCAGTTATATATGATTGTTAAGTATGGAACTATTGCAGTAGCATACTATGAAAGGAACGTAACTGGTATACAGTCTGGGCCGGAAGACTTGCTTTTATTAAGTGATTTAAGTTGCTTCACTGCTCCGATGATACCTGCTTCTAAGTTATTCGTGTTGGCAGCTGTTCTTGATTAGAACTCTGGAATATTCACTTCGTCTTCTTTGGTGAAGGAACTTCTGTAGGCTGTGTTTAGTAACTCTGCTTTGGCAGCAATGTCATCGATAGTATTTTCACTGCTGTCGCGCAGAGAACGCATTGATTGTGTCTCGCCGCTATCATACTTTACAAATGACCAGAATCTCTTTGGACTTTCTGCCAGCTTCCGAGACAAAGTTTCGTTGTAGGAACTATTATTAGCACCTCGCATTGAATTCCGCACTAAATTTCGAGCTTCTGTAAAAGATCGCCAATCTTGGAGGTTTTGTGTTCGTTTTAATTTCGCATTCTTTCTTCGTTGTTTCTGCTACAATGTCCTGACCCGTTTTATGTATCAAGGAGGATCAGCTCCGTCGTTTGTTAATTTATTTGGTATAAATCTCTCAATTGCTGTCGATACTATTTATTTGAATTCAAGCCGTATTTGGTTTACACTTAGAATGTTAATTTGGAAGGAGTGTAGATTGTCTCTCGAGAAGGTTTCAAGTGAATTTTTATCTACTTTTTTCAATATGTATGTCTTTCGTTTATTTTTCGAGTAATTTGGGATTACAATATTCAGTCTCGCTATGACAACCCTCAGGCTCATTTGCTGCTAAGAGGTCAAGTGTGTTTTCACAATCGTTTATTATTCGCGTAGGCTCATGAATTATCTGTCAAAATGATTTTTAGAGGATGCGTTTAGCAAAATTTCGGATGATATTTTATGCGTGACTCCGAATTTAAATATGTATTGAGGGTAAATTGGAGTCACCACCAACTGTTATTGTGTGAGTCAGGTACGTGTTTGAAATTAATCTCAAGTTTTCTTTGAACCTTTCAGCAACTGTATCATCTGAGTACACGCCACCAGCAACTGTGTTTAGCCTACCCTTCCTGAACATCATTAGGTTCTTCGCAAAAATTTCGAATGAACTTATGTCTGGCTTTAGCCACCATTCATTGCCTATAACAAATTGAGTATCAGTGCTTCTATTAGCGCTTGGAGCTCCGGTAATTTCCCAACACAGCTACGAAAATTGACAACTGTTATCCCGACGGTTTCTGGATCTACGTTCATCCTGTGCTTGACTTGAGCCCTTTGAGACTGAAGACCTTTCTGTGTTTCCCCGAGGCCCTCTAACCTGAAAAGCCGCCCAGTCCACGCCACACAGCCCCTGCTAACTGTGTAGCCGCCTCATGCGTGTAGTGGACTCCTAACCTATTCAGCTGAACACGAAACCCAACCTCCCTACGGCGCAACTCGAGAAATCTGCAGCCTACACAATAGGTCACAGAACCATCTGAGCTTTTGATTCAGACCCTCCACTCGGCTCTGTACAAAAGGTCCGCAATCGGCCCTATCGACTATGTTGCAAGTGGTGAGCTCTGCTTTCATTTTGCAAGTGAGACTAGTAGGCTTAAACCGTCCCTGCATATAACTACGCAATAGGGTTGTCGACCACCGTCACTTCTTGTGATTCTGTGTCGAGTGGTGACAGTGAATATGCGTCTGATAACGATTTCTGCAAAGCACTCGATCTGATTCAGCCCAGGGAAAAATGGGTGATAAGGGCGTCGGAGGGCGTATCAATTAACACTGACTGAGAAACTGTTGTCGTTTTAAAAGGATGCAGGTGTATCTTTCCGCTACCCACGTGAATAGCCACTGCAGGAATGCTCAGCTGCTGGCAGTGGTCGGCTCTATGGTATCGCGATTCATTAATCGGTTCAGTTCGACTTTGTCCTCACCTATAACAACTAATTCCCTAGTCCGGCTGCTGCTGGTGTCCGAACAATGGTGCGGGATGACGCAGAATGTTACATGGGGACCATTACTCGTCCTTGGATGGCTGGCGCAAATGTGAACAGGTTACGATGTGAATGGTGGTCAGACGTGCTCGAAGAGAACCTTGACGACTTGTATGCCTGCCCTCGCGCACTAACTCAGTTCAACTTCGGGCCACTGTCACATCCCAATGCATACCAGATATCGATATTGCACGATTTGATCAGCCGGCCAAATGGAAACTTACAATGAGATCTATTTCAAACTTTTTTCAATTCAATAACTTTACCAACAGCCGTACACTTAAAGATATTTTATCTTATTTTGAAAGCAACCAGTTTCGGCAGTTCATTTTGCCATTTTCAGGCCCCTTACGCTTTTTTTTTTCAAATCAGTTGCCGTCACGCTTTCGTATGAAGCAGCTGCACAACGATTAGAATCGACGATATGCAGTTCCAGTTTTATGGCGCTATATGACAAGTTCGTTGATTTGAAAAAAAAAGCGTTTGGGCCTTGAAGATTATACAATGAATTGCCGAAACTGGTTGCTTTCAGTATAAAACAAAATATCTCAAAGTGTACGGCTGTTGGTAAAGTTTATTGGATTAAAAAGGTACATGCCAGATGATGTCCCCTGGCCGTAATGGACCAACAAGGATACTTCAAACTCAAGTGTCGGGTGCTGATTAAGCTGTCTCACCCAAATACAGGGCATGTCTTTGTTCTTCACATTGATCACTCAACATCTGACGCCGCTTATATGTCCTCTCTGGTCTCGTAACAATACTAAACACAAACAGTAACGCAGAATGAATTTTCACTCTGCAGCGGAGTGTGCACTGATTGGAAACTTTTTGACAATTTAAAACTGTGTGCCGGGCCAGGACTCGAACGTGAGTCCTCTTCCTTTCGCGAACGAGTACTCGACCGACTGATCCATCCAGGCGTGACTCATGACCCGCACGCACAGCTTTACTTCCGCCAGTGCCTCGTCTCCTACCTTCCAAGCTTCACAGAAATTCTCCTGCACTACCATACCTGCGGGCCAATACTGGATGAAGGATCGAGCAGAGCACCGTCAATAAAACGGCCCAGTTCGAGTCCCGGGCCAGCACTTAGTTTTAATCTGCCAGGAAGTTTCAGAACTAATACAGTCTAGTGGCAGTAACACCTGTAACAGAGAACTGAAACTCTAATCATTTACATACCTGCCGATGCTGTATACGAAGTTAACTGACATCCGACCACGTCTCGAAGGTGCTTCACTTCTTTTGTCATACATTGTATTCTCTCTTTCTAAATGCAATTACGTTCTGGGTACGGTGGATTGAACTTCAGATGCAAACTACTTTTATTTCGTTTCTTGGTTTAACATGTGTATTTTTATTTTAGCCTTGTTCAAATATGTGTGAAATCTTATGGGACTTAACTGCTAAGGTCATCAGTCCCTAAGCTTATACACTACTTAACCTAAATTATCCTAAGGACAAACACACACACCCATGCCCGAGGGAGGACTCGAACCTCCGCCGGGACAAGCCGCATAGTCCATGACTGCAGCGTGTTAGACCGCTCGGCTAATCCCGCGCGGCAGTTTAGCCTTGTGGTTTGTACAGTAACAAAATTAATTCTGTAGATGAGCAAACATTATTTACTTGTTAAACACTCACTATCGACCATGCAGTGTCAAATTTAATTTCTTTTTTTAGCCTTGCTCAGTAATTATACTAGATAGCTTGCTAACGACTGTCGCAAAAAGATAATGCGATTCAAATATTAACGAGCAAAGGTACTGTACGGTATTTGCAAAGGTTGCATTATAACAACTGATCGACGGCGTAGTAAAGAACAAAATCCACAGTTATATAGACAGTGTTAGCTGTTTTTATTTATACTTATTTTGATTGTGAATCACTTGCTGCTTTGAAGCATCTCTCTGTTTTGTGCAATATCTCTCCTCTATGTGCTTACCACGTCGTGTACTTGTGCTGTCGCGAGTAAGTTGTTTTAGACCCATTTATCGAAAATGGAAGCAAAAATTAAATGAAGCTGATGACTGCAAAATACTAGGACGAATTATTTACAGCCGACTGTAGAAACCAGTAAAAGCCGATCTCTGAGAATATCAGTATCACTGTTGCAGAAAGAACTTATTGGATGGGATTATGGCTGCAACGCTAAAAATAAGCGTCACTCAAGAAGAGAGGCATAACAACTGTAATGGAAAATTCAGGGAAAATTGTGATGTCGGAGGTGTAACTAGCGTCGTACGAAGAAGGTTTTATGACTTAATGATGATTTATTGAGAGACCCGTGCACAATGTCGAAATTATAACACGATAATGGCTTGCTATAGTTAAGTTACATACGAACTGTAATGATGTACTAGCTATGTTTGAAATATGAAAACATATACATTTGTTTAGTTTGTTTAGTTCCAAAAATTATTATAACACAAAGTATTTATATACCAAACACCATGTAGAAAATCCTGCAATTAATTAATATGACGTGTAGATCACTTACAAGGAATTGTATGAATGCCTGCAATTCTGTAGAGTCAATTTCAATCCACCGTTCAAGATATAGGTGTAGAATTTTACTGTCGTCTCTACTATTATTAGTACGCGTTACTACTACACTCTGCATGTGATTGATGATAAATAGTCTCTAACAGGTGCCCTTGCCTGTAATTGAGGTCTAAGGTGCCTTTTCATGTACTACATCCTTTGAAACCTGCTTGCGCACATTAGATGGTACTACGTCTAATGTTATCTGTCCACTTCTAGATACAAAAGTAAGCTCACTGGTTTCCCGAATATCATTATCATCATCTTCTCATTCACTCACATCCACTTCATCTCTGACCTGTAGATCATTCTCCATCATATCTACATCAGCATCGCTCTCATCCTGATTTTCATAAATTGATTCATTGTCACAATCACTCTTCTGTAAATCTGCTAAATTCTGCTCGAGACCGTAGCCCGTTTCAAAACATATACAGGGTGAGTCACCTAACATTACCGCTGGATATATTTCGTAAACCACATCAAATACTGACGAATCGATTCCACAGACCGAACGTGAGGAGAGGGGGTAGTGTAATTGGTTAATACAAACCATACAAAAATGCACGGAAGTATGTTTTTTAACACAAACCTTCGTTTTTATAAATGGAACCCCGTTAGTTTTGTTAGCCCATCTGAACATATAAACAAATACGTAATCAGTGCCGTTTGTTGCATTGTAAAATGTTAATTACATCCGGAGATATTGTAACCTAAAGTTGACGTTTGAGTACCACTCCTCCGCTGGACGCTTGAGTACCACTCCTCCGCTGTTCGATCGTGTGTATCGGAGAGCACCGAAATACGTAGGGATCCAAAGGGAACGGTGATGGACCTTAGGTACAGAAGAGACTGGAACAGCACATTACGTCCACATGCTAACACCTTTTTATTGGTCTTTTTCACTGACGCACATGTACATTACCATGAGGGGTGAGGTACACGTACACAAGTGGTTTCCGTTTTCAATTACGGAGTGGAATAGAGTGTGTCCCGACATGTCAGGCCAATAGATGTTCAATGTGGTGGCCATCATATGGTGCGGAATCATTGGCGACCACCTCATTGGTCCTCACTTTATTGCAGGGGCCCAAACAGCTGCAACATACATCGCGTTTCTACAGAATGATCTGCCAACGTTGCTCGAAAATGTCCCACTGGAAACGCGTCGACGTATGTGGTATCAGCATGATGGTGCACCTGCACATTCCGCAATTAACACTAGGCTGACCCTTGACAGGATGTTCGACGGGCGTTTCATAGGACGTGGAGGACGCATAAATTGGCCAGCTCGTTCTCCTGATCTTACACCTCTGGACTTCTTTCTGTGGGGTACGTTAAAGGAGAATGTGTACCGTGATGTGCCTAGAACCCCAGAGGATATGGAACAACGTATTGTGGCAGCCTGCGGCGACATTACACCAGATGTACTGCGGCGTGTACGACATTCATTACGCCAGAGATTGCAATTGTGTGCAGCAAATGATGGCCACCACATTGAACATCTATTGGCCTGACATGTCGGGACACACTCCATGCCACTCCGTAATTGAAAACGGAAACCACGTGTGTACGTGTACCTCACCCCTCATGGTAATGTACATGTGCGTCAGTGAAAAAGAACAATAAAAAGGTGTTTGCATGTGGACGTAATGTGCTGTTCCAGTCTCTTCTGTACCTAAGGTCCATCACCGTTCCCTTTGGATCCCTAGGTAATTCGGTGCTCTCCGATACACACGATCGAACAGCGGAGGAGTGGTACTCAAGCGTCAACTTTAGGTTACAATATCTCCGGATGTAATTAACATTTTACAATGCAACAAACGGCACTGATTACGTATTTGTCTATATGTTCAGATGTGCTAACAAAACTAACGGGGTTCCATTTAAAAAAATGTAGGTTTGTGTTAAAAAACATACTTCCGTGCATTTTTGTATGGTTTGTATTAACCAATTACACTAGCCCCTCTCCTCACGTTCGGTCTGTGGAATCGATTCGTCAGTATTTGATGTGGTTTACGAAATATATCCAGCGGTAACGTTAGGTGACTCACCCTGTATAATCATCCACGACGAATAAAATATAACATCTGGTCTTACTTCAGTAAAACGCAATTCCTAACTGTGAATTTGTCATTACAATTCACCTGTTCGTAATTTTATGAATTGTTTGCAGCAATGGACACATAAGTGTCGGTTTAGCTTGCATTGTTGCCAAGTTTCTATTTTCATAATGAAGTTGAAACATAACATTGAAAATCACATATTGTATACCTGGAATATTTTCTGCCTCCATTGCATAAGTTTCAAATTATTGTACTATGAGTTGATATAACCATAAACACTTTACCCAGTTATAATTAGAAGTCCATAAAAAGCATATCTGGTGAATGAGAAGCCTACATCCACATTAAAGCCGTTTATTTGTTGTTAAACGAGACTTGGGATCACAACACAGCGTAGTTGATGGTATACGCCACATGAGTGCAAACTGTGCACCCCTATTACTAGTACGTAGCTGCCTGGCGCTAGAGGCTGCTGCTGGGGTTGATCTACTCAGGAGACGGACATCAGTTGCGCGTATTCGTCTGCTGGTGAATCAAAAGAGGCAGAGCTTTCACATTTCTGGCATTATGAATGTATACGTCAAGAGCACGAGAGTGAAGTCCATTATACAGCGACAGCGATGGCATTAAGACATACGCTTATGTTGTTTCTTTTAGAGCACTGAGAGTCTCTCTCTGTCTAGTCAGCAATATGCAATAATCAGGGTAGTCTGTACCTAGGTCCAGGTGTTGCTTACTGGTAAAAGGCTACGCACTTTGTAGTGTGAAAAAGTAGATATTTCTACACAGAGAAATTTAAATTAGTGGGAAGACAGAACTTTGTTTGTCTTTAATTTAGCTTCCAGCACTATTTTTAAACTTGTCATGCAGCACAGACTGTTCTTGCTTTTACTGGTTGTTTCTGTGATGGAAATGACAACTGCTGGACGCGCAGAAATTTTAAACTAGTTTTTTTAATGAAATGGTCGCACTGTTTTTGTTATTATTAATATTCATGTTCTGTATTTAATTATCATTTACTGATAACTGACAAGGGCTATGTCTGGCTGGTAGTGTTAGAACGGTCCTATGAAATAATAAAAATTAATATAAAATAAACACTGACGATGTGAATGGAATTCACTGGCGGCTTCCGGCAGTCAGCATAGGGGGCAGTTGAGAACTTTTAAAATATCGCAATGTGTGACGCAGTTGTATGCGACGAAAAACCGCACATTGTCACGATATTGCAGTGCCTGTGTTGTTAAGAAAAACGAATCAGTGTTCCTTTGGACAAGCTTCCATTGAAACGGTACAGTACCGCCCGACATTGAAAATAGGTACAACATTCTTCGTTATTCTTGTCAGAACAACATATTTTTTGTAATAATAACTCAATTTCACTTAATACACAGAAACCGGATACCAGTGTAGGAAAGAATGACAATTTATTTAATTGATCACATGTGCACTTCCCTAAAATAAATCCCTACATCCAATTTGGTGAGATCTGTGAAATGAATGAATGTATGGTCGTCTGCTAACTGCAGATAGTGAATGTGCATTATATGATCATCTTTGAGACGGTCCTTTGGTCATCTTTGGTGGAACCAAAGAGATGAAATTTACCTGAGCTTTGAGCGCCTGAAATGTGGCTGACCAATACGGTAGCAAGGTGCTGCCCCATCTTGGCCGAGGTGTGAGATGACCTGAAGAACGGCCATGTTTCAGCACTCTGGCGCTGGATCTTGTGTTGGTAAGACCAATCTTAGGTGTGCTCCGTAAAGACAAAAGAGTGGAGAGAATGGTATGGATGTGAAATACTTAAGAGTAGCTTGGAATAATAATTTCTCTATTTCAGGATCTTTTGGGGGGAGAATTAAATGACAGGCAGGTAATATTGAGGGGATCGTAGTAATCTCCGGAAGTGACCAACGGTCACAGTGAAACCACATGTAGCAATAAGCTGAAATACTTGCGAGTGCTAGTACTAAGTTGAAATACTTCCGAGTGCTAAAGTTAAGCTGAATTACAGGCGTGTGTACTAAAAGTTGGAAATATTTAAGAAATGGCGTATGCAGGACTTGAAATTAGAGACGAGTACTTCCACGTGGTGAATACTGTGTGAGTCTCAATCTGTGTATGAGACAAAGGATAAAGAGAAGTACTCGTCCATGATATCAGTTGAGGACTCGCGTGTATGACGAATATGTTCTTAATATTACTTTGCGTGTTATGTTTCCGTGTGACGCTTGATTCAAACTCTAATACTCAGAGAGAAGTAAGGTGAGTCAACCGTCTATCCAGAAACGCCACTTGGCTTGCATTGCACAGGATGACGTGCATATATCCTCCAGAGTTCGTAGTAGGAAAGAAAAGTTACGAAGTGGGGCAGTGTCGTGTGAAACTGGGATGAATACTAATTGAAGTGGGAAAGCTGAAAGTGATGTGATTCTAACGTTGTGACTATTGTTTGTGTTGTATTCTATGTTGCCAGTGTGATGTATTTCATGTAATTTAAGTATGTGTGGTTTGCATGGGAGAGTAGCAAGATAGGTTCAGAGGCAGTGGGTTATGCATGTTCCTTTTTGTACCGCTCTGTCTGGGGGAAATTTTCGTGATGATGGGTGCGAGAGTTGAAGTGTGGGATATAGAAAAAGATCCACCATCCTATCCATAAGTGCACTGTATCGTTAGATAATTACGAGACCATAAGATAGAGAATCACCAATGTAAAGCCATGCCCACTGGGCGGAGTTCCTCATTTGTAATTGTTGTATAAAATGTAATGGTGTGTTTAGGTTATCTTTGACTCATAATAGAATTTATCGGAATAAAAAAGAGAGTAAAAAGAAAAAGATTGGTGGCCTTGTTCTTCAAATAGTGTGTAGTCATGATATCCAGAATTTATAATGTGTGCGCCATTCATATTCCGTGCGATGGCCACGTGTTGATCAAAGCCGTTGAATAAGAAAGAAAATGTGGTATTGCCAGTGCGTAGTGAACAATCAGAGTTGTGTAAATTACTAATAGTCAGATGTGCGTTATCCGTTTCCGTTGCGTATTATTCAGACAGGAGAATAATTTGTAGCTTCACCGTGGGTACTAGAGCTCATAATCAGTCATAAATGTTTTTGCGAGAAATGAGAATAAATCCACTCACTTGGCAGACCACTCATCTTGCAGGCCTGACGGCTTGATGCCACAGTATGAGCAAGGCACGTGGGTGCCTCTCAGCATGTTCGAAGGAACAGGCACTGCGTTGACTACAGCCATTATTCGCAGTTGCGAATCCGAACAACGATCGACTCAAACCCGCGTTTCCCTTATTGCGCGAGCTGTCGCTGTAACCGCTTTGGCTATCCTTGCTAGTCTCAAGGCCAGACACAAACTTTCGTATGTCGTCGTTCCTGGATCACAATCTGTACTCGTACACACATTTTGTAATTCCTGTACTGGGCGGACATTTTAATTGAAAGGCGCTACCTGGTATAGGCGTATAAATACGATATTGCAGTGCCTGTGGTGTTAAGAACAACGATGCAATGTTCCTTGGGACGCGCATGCGTCGGGGTTCGAGTCCCGATCATGCATAAATTTTCATTGTAAAATGTAAACTTTGAAAATCGAAATTGTCACAATTAATAAAATATTCCGGGCTGTTATGCCCTGGTCGAAGGGATTTCACTTTTTTTTAATGTATTCAGTCAGTAGCGAGCCAGAGCGTGAGTCGGACATTCAAAAAAACTACGATCCCCCTTGAAAATGTCCTCCGCAGATGGTGACGAAACGTCGGGTTTTAAAGTGAAGCCGGCAGAGGTGGCCGTAGGCGCTACAGTCTGGAACCGCGCGACCGCTACGATCGTAGGTTCGAATCCTGCCTCGGGCATGGATGGGTGTGATGTCCTTAGGTTAGTTAGGTTTAAGTAGTTATAAGTTCTAGGGGACTGATGACCTCAGATTTTAAGTCCCATAGTGCTCAGAGTCATTTGAACCATTTTTTAAAAAGGGAAACCCCTTCGCCCACGGCATAATAGTCCGGAATATTTTATTAATTGTAACGAATTTTCATTGTTGTCCTTCCCCTACAGTGGTGATGGTTGTTCGTATTCGCAACCGAGAATACACATTGTTTCACAGAGCCTGTAGTCGCCGTTGTGTTTGTTCCTTTGGACGTGCATGCGTGTTCAAACGAATACTGCAGCGTTCTCACAGGCACTGCAATATTGTATTTATCCGCCGATACATCTACATATACATTTATACTCCGCAAGACACACAACGGTGTGTGGCGGAGGGCACTTTACGTGCCACTGTTATTACCTCCCTTTCCTGTTCCAGTCGCGTATGGTTCGCGAGAAGAACGATTGCCGGAAAGCCTCCGTGCGCACTCGAATGTCTCTAATTTTACCTTCGTGATCTCCTCTGGAGGTATAAGTAAGGGGAAGCAATATATTCGATACCTCATCGAGAAACGCACCGTCTCGAAACCTGGACAGCAAGCTACACCGCGATGCAGAGCGCCTCTCTTTCAGTCTGCCACTTGAGTTTGCTAAACATCCCCGTAACGCTATCACGCTTACCAAATAACCCTGTGACGAAACGCGCCGCTCTTCTTTGGATCTTCTCTATCTCCTTTCAACCCGACCTGGTACTGATCTCACACTGATGAGCAATACTCAAATATAGGTCGAACGAGTGAAGCCACCTCCTTTGTTGACGGACTACATTTTCTAAGGACTCTCCCAATGAATCTCAACCTGGCACCCGCCTTACCAACAATTAATTTTATATGATCATTCGACTTCAAATCGTTCCGTACGCATACTCCCAGATATTTTACAGAAGTAACTGCTACCAGTGTTTGTTCCGCTATCATATAATCATACAATAAAGATCCTTCTTTCTATGTATTCCCAATACATTACATTTGTCTATGTTTTGGGTCAGTTGCCACTCCCTGCACCAAGTGCCTATCCGCTGCAGATATTCCTGCATTTCGCTGTAATTTTCTAATGCTGCGACTTCTCTATATACAGCATTATCCGCGAAAAGCCGCATGGAACTTCCGACACTATCTACTAGGTCATTTACATATATTGTGAATAGCAATGGTCCCATAACACTCCCCTGTGGTACGCCAGGGGTTACTTTAACGTCTGTAGACGTCTCTCCATTGGGAACAGCATGATGTGTTCTGTTTGCTAAAAACCCTTCAATCCAGCCACACAGCTGCTCTGATATTCCATAGGCTCTCACTTTGTTTATCAGGCAACAGTGCGGAGCTGTATAGAACCAGGCAGCGACTTTCAATTAAAATGTCCTCTTCTGTAGGGGAGTTACATAATGTATGTACAAGAACAGGTTGTGATGCTGGATCGACGACATTTAGAAGTTCCGGTCTGGTCGTGAGTCGTGCACGGATAGTCAAAGCAGTTAAGGAGGCCGCTCGCATAAAGCGGGAGATTACCGGTTTTGGTCCCGATCTGGCACAGATTTTCGTCATCGCCCTTATACAGTTGATGGTCGTTCATATTCGCTACAGCGAGTACTTTTCATGTACTATATATTATTGTCCTAAAAGTACGACAGATTTGGCGTGGAAATCTCTCCCAGTCTCTAGCTGTGAGGATGGAATGAAATGATAGGCGAAAAACAAAATGACCGTCTAAAAGAGCTTCGAGATTCACAAACTGTCTTGTAGAGGAAAAAACAGATGCAAACTGCAAGAACTTACTTAAAAACGAAGGAGGAAGCAGGCGAGATCTGAAATTAATGTAGGCTTATCGTGAGTAATTTGATCTACAACGGATGGAGCACAACCTCGATAAGGATGAGGAGGCATTCTGGCTGTAACTTTCTCGAGGAGATTATCCAGGCAGCGGTCAGAAAAGATTTACAGAAAATGTAACTCAGAATGTTGAGACGAGTATTACACTTCATTCCTCCTGAATATGATGCAGCCTCATGGTGTGTGTGTGTGTGTGTGAATTCCTAAGGGACCAAACTGATAAGGTTGTCGGTCCCTAGACTTACACACTACTTTATCTTACTTAAACTAACTTATCCTAAGAAGAACACATACGCCTATGCCCGAGGGAGAACTCGAACCTCCGACGGGAGGGGCCACGCAATCCGTGACATGGCGCTTCAAACCGTGTGGCCACTCCGCGCGACGCAGCCTCATGTGTTAGGACAGAAACCACACGCCACAAACACAGCAGTCCACATAATCCACCTGTAGTGATGTACGAGGGCCATTCAATAATTAAAGAGACAAATTGGTCTGGGGAAAGGCTGTTAGTAGGACAAGTTTGGTATCTTTACTGCTTTAAGTTAGCATCACTGGGATGAGCCCTGATCAGTTGATGCATCAACATTGTTTTCTTTATAACCTCAAAAATACATTTCAACATGGCGAGTTCGTTTGAAACGTCTGCATTAGTAAAACAACGTTCTGTTGTTCGTTTTTTACTTGCTGAAGGCGAGAAACTAGTGAATATATACTGTAGAATGTCTGAAATTTATGGTGAAGGTTGTATGAGTCGTGCAAATTTTTACAAGTGGGTAGAGCAGTTCAAAAATGGTCGCGACTCAGTGACTGACGAACAGCGTTGCCGGCCGGAGTGGCCAAACGGTTCTAGGCGCTACAGTCTGGAACCGCGCAACCGCTGCGGTCGCAGGTTCGAATCCTGCCTCGCGCATAGATGTGTGTGATGTCCTTAGGTTAATTAGGTTTAAGTAGTTCTAAGTTCTAGGGGACTGATGACATCATAAGTTAAGTCGCATAGTGCTCAGAGCCATTTGAACCACTTTGAACGAACAGCGTTCTGGCCGACCAGTTGCAGTTTCAACTCCCTCACTTGAATGTCGAATTCATGACATTATTCGTGCCGACCGCCGTGTGATTGTGGAAATGATAAGGTTCAAGTTACTTCTGCTACAGTTCATAACATTATCTGTAACAAGCTGAGATACCGCAAAACATGTGCAATATGGCTCCTAAAGGAGTTGATGCGGCTACACAAGGAAACAAGGTTGAGAGTGTGCACAGAGCTAAAGGAACGTTATGAGAGAGAAGGTGAGCACTTCCTCAACAAAATTTCAACTTGTGATGAAACTTGGGTTCACTGTTATGAGCCAGAATCAGACAAAGCGCGGAGTGGAAGCACACCAACCCACCTGTCAAGAAAAAATTCAGAACCCAAGCATCAGCCGGAAAAGCCACGTTGACGGTGTTTGGGATGCTGAAGGTCCAGTTTTTTGTGATTATCTCAGAGAGCAGCGTACAATGAACAGCCGAGACTACTCGGATTTGCTTTCAAACAAGGTGAAGCCAGCCATGAGGAGGAGAGGTTGTGGATCTTAGAGGAGAGGTGTGATTCTCCAGCAGCACAACGCACGTCCTAATATTGCTCAAGCAACCCGTGAAACCATCGACAAAATGGGCTGGGAAGTACTGCATCATCCCCCTTACAGTCCTGATTTAGCACCTAGTGATTTCCATTTGTTTGGTGCATTGAAGGAGGCATTACGTGGGAAGAGGTTCCAGGACAACAAGTACGTGAAAAAGTTTGTGGGAAGTTGGTTCAAACATCAAGACAAAGAGTTCTTTGCAGCCGGAATAAAAAAGCTTGTGGTCCGTTGGAACAAGTGCATAATTGTTCAAGGGGATTATGTTGAAAAGTAGAAGAAGTATTGTTTTGTAAAAATAAACGCTTTTTTCTCCAGACCAATTTGTCTCTTTAATCATTAAATGACACTCGTAAACAAGAGAACAACTTGAAGCTGATGATGTCATTGGAGACAGAGCACAAGGCCGGATTAGGAACAGGTTGCCGCTGTGGTAACCACAGCCACACATCGCGCCTCATTTACCAGCCCGAGGCCGGCTGCGGCCGACCGCTTCGTCCTGTTGCCCGCACCGCGGGTATAGCCTGTGCAGGATGCGGAGGCCGATGCTCAATGGCCAGTTTTCGTCCAAGGCGCTGGGCGAGTTCATTCATTTGTTCGGAAGGGGAGGCGGACAATGTATAAAACTTTTGCTGATCGGCAATTACAGAATCGAGGCGCACGCTCTGCACTCTTTCTCAAGGATTTTACGGAAACAATTTGGGAAAAAAATTATTTTCTCTTTAATTATAGTTTTATATGCAGTTCATGATGACATGCCCATCATTTCGTTAATGGTCATAGTTATCGTGATATTTATGTGGAAGTAAGACACTACGCGAAATTCGAAAAAGTTTGCAATGAAAAATAGAAGTCGCTATGATTTAGCGTTGTTGTTGTTGTGGTCTTCAGTCCTGAGACTGGTTTGATGCAACTCTCCATGCTACTCTATCCTGTGCAAGCCTCTTCATCTCCCAGTACCTACTGCAGCCTACATCCTTCTGAATCTGCTTAGTGCATTCATCTCTTGGCCGCCCTCTACGATTTTTACCCTCCACGCGCCCTCCAGTACTAAATTGGTGATCCCTTGATGCCTCAGAACATTTCCTACCAACCGATCCCTTCTTCGAGTCAAGTTGTGCCACAAACTCCTCTTCTTCCCAGTTCTATTCAATACCTCCTCTTTAGTTATGTGATTTACCCATCTAATCTTCAGCATTCTTGCCGGCCGCGGTGGTCTAGCGGTTCTAGGCGCTCAGTCCGGAACCGCGCGACTGCTACGGTCGCAGGTTCGAATCCTGCCTCGGGCATGGATGTGTGTGATGTCCTTAGGTAAGTTAGGTTTAAGTAGTTCTAAGTTCTAGGGGACTGATGACCAGAGATGTTAAGTCCCATAGTGCTCAGAGCCATTTGAACCTTCAGCATTCTTCTGTAGCACCACATTTCGAAAGCTTCTATTCTCTTCTTGTCTAAACTATTTATCGTCCATGTTTCACTTCCATACATGGATAAGCTCCATACAAATACTTTCAGAAACGACTTCCTTACACATCTATACTCGATGTTAACAAATGTCTCTTCTTCAGAAACGCTTTCCTTGCCATTACCAGTCTACACTTTATATCCTCTCTACTTCGACCATCATCAGTTATTTCTCTCCCCAAATAGCAAAACTCCTTAACTACTTTAAGTGTCTCATTTCCTAATCTAATTCTCTCAGCGTCACCCGACTTCATTCGACTACATTCCATTATCCACGTTTTGCTTTTGTTGATGTTCATCTTGTATCCTCCTTTCAAGACGCTGTCCATTCCGTTCAACTGCTCTTGCAAGTCCTTTGCTGTCTCTGACAGAATTACAATGTAATCGGCGAACCTCAAAGTTTTTATTTCTTCTCCATGGATTTTAATACCTACTCTGAACTTTTCTTTCGTCTCCTTTACTGCTTGCTCAATGTACAGATTGAATAACATCGGGGAGAGGCTACAACCCTGTCTCACTCCCTTCCCAACCGCTGCTTCCCTTTCATGCCCCTCGACTCTTATAACTGCCATCTGCTTTCTGTACAAATTGATAGCCTTTCGCTCCCTGTATTTTACCCCTGCCACCTTCAGAATTTGAAAGAGAGTATTCCAGTCAACATTGTCAAAAGCTTTCTCTAAGTCTACAAATGCTAGAAACGTAGGTTTGCCTTTCCTTAATCTTTCTTCTAAGATAAGTCGTAGGATCAGTATTGCCTCACGTGTTCCAACATTTCTACGGAATCGAAACTAATCTTCCCCGAGGTCGGCTTCTGCCAGTTTTTGCATTCGTCTGTAAAGCGTTTGGTGCTTCTTATACAAGGTGTTTATAAATTAACATCGGTGTTTTAACGCTTTATAATATTTATCACATTAAACTTACAGTTATAAATGATATGTAAAACGAAAGAGCAACTCAAACAGTTTTACCAAGAACCTTATAAATGTTCAATGTGAGCACCGTTTGTCACACGGCACACATCAAGTCTATAGCCCAAGTGCTGGATTGGCCGCAAGGGGCCAAATGGCAGTGCTTGCTTTGCATGGCCTCCACTTTCACCCGACCTAACGCCATGCGATTTTTTCCTTTGGGACTTCATCAAGGATCGTGTGTACGTGCCTCCGCTACCAGCAGACCTCCCTGAATTAAGAAACCGGATTAAGGCAGCTGTTTGCTACAATAACTGAAACACACTTATCAATGCATGGGAAGTACTCGGCTATAGACTTGATGGTGCTCACAATGAACATTTATAAGGTTCTTGATAAAACTGTTTGAGTTACTCTTTCATTTGACATATCATTTATAACTGTAAGTTTAATATAATAAATATTATAAAGCGTTAAAACTCCGCCCGCATCTCGTGGTCGTGCGGTAGCGTTCTCGCTTCCCACGCCCGGGTTCCCGGGTTCGATTCCCGGCGGGGTCAGGGATTTTCTCTGCCTCGTGATGGCTGGGTGTTGTGTGATGTCCTTAGGTTAGTTAGGTTTAAGTAGTTCTAAGTTCTAGGGGACTGATGACCATAGATGTTAAGTCCCATAGTGCTCAGAGCCATTTGAACCATTTTTTTCGTTAAAACTCCGATTTTCATTTATAAACACCCTGTATATTATGTTGCAGCATACGAAATTTAGTTAACATACTGAATTATCCTATAGCCTTGGGTGCAGGCTCTATCTGTCACCAATCTCGACGTAGCACACTCATTTGCGATCGTGCCGCTCCAGCGATAAAGCCAGAGTGAAATATCCACAACATTTGTCATATTTCATAAACGGTTTGAGATATTGAAATGAGATTTTGGCTAATGATAGCGCACACATAGGACAATATTTTGCCGCATGGTTATTATGCAAAACGTCCGCAGCTCGTGGTCTAGTGGCTGGCGTTGCTGCCTCTGGATCACGGGGTCCCGGGTTCGATTCCCGGCCGGGTTGGAGATTTTCTCTGCCCGGGGACTGCTTGTTCGTGTTGTCATCATTATTCGTGACACTGGCTAGATTGGATCGTGTAAAAATTGGTACTTTGTACGGGCGCTGATGACCGCGCAATTGAGCGCCCCACAAAACAATCATCATCTTTATCCAAAACTTCCTTATGTACCGTGTTAGTCCACTTGAGCCGGTACGACTCGCTACTTAAACTTCTTTTCTTTTTGGAATCATCCGCCTTCTCACTACTCGCCGAGACATCAATATCGAGATCGGATTGGAGTCTCTGGTCGCCGCATGTCTTTAGCGAGTTGGCTTCCCGCGCGCCGCGAGACGACATTACGAGGAACAAGGGGGCTTCAGAGAGTCAGCTCTGGACTGCGCGAGAGGTGCGACGTTGGTGTCGGATGGCAAGGCCGCTTGGTTGGTGGGCCCAGCGGAAGCAGTCGGTTTGGGACTAACGCTGTGGGCTTGAATATTCTACTATGGCGTGCCGGTGTTGTCCCGATGACGGTCATCGCGTGGTCATTGAAGGACTGAGAAGTGATTTCTAGGTTCCGCCCTTGGATTCTGACGAAGAATTACTGCAAGTTTGGTGTATGAGGTGAATATAAGTATTCTAAAAAGGTGCACGTTGGTGGCGCGTATATAAGACTTGTGAGTGGGGTAAGCTTTGCTTCGGTACTGCAGTCTCCAGTTAGAGCGCTGCATGGGGAGGAGAGCGTTGATATCGGCATTGTCATCACTTTAGCTGCCTTAAAGTAAATGACTGTTTTGGATCGAAGGTGGATCGAAGTGAGGGACCGAATCATTGCTTGTCTCATTAAGAAACCTAAGCTGGCCCCCACCGTGTTAAACTCTGTTATCTACAGTTATAACGAGTAATTTGACACTCTAGTAGTGTCCGAGTGAACTTTGGAGGTACTGTTAAGTGTTTGTAGTAATGGAAAGATGGACGGTGGAGCTTCTCGGTCGGACGCTTATGAATCGTGTTAATTTCTGTCCACTTCTTATGGTATTTTATGGTTCTACCTGTCGTGGCGAAATCGCCGTTAGTATTTTCATAATTTAGCTTGGGACGTCATTCTGTGGTTTGGTGTGGCCCTCCCAAGAGTTTAAAGCCCAAATACTTTCTTACTGCCTTTGCTGAGGTTGCCTTGCAACAGTTGCTGATTTCTCCATTGCCTACCCCACCGCACTGCTGTTTGGTACGGTGCGGTATAATCTAAGTGTTCAGTAGTACTGCATCAACTCCCTCGCCAGTTTTAAGATATGCGTGCCGCGTCCATATCGACGTGTAAGTTGGTTGCGCCCTGTTAACGTTTCGTACATCGTGAAAATCGTGAGACGGTGTAAACTGTAACACCTCCGTTTATCTATCCCGACCTAATCTGATCGAATAGCAGCCCAATAATTATTATTAATGTGACAGTGTACCTAATGGGGCTGGTTCAAAAAATGGTTCAAATGGCTCTGAGCACTATGGGACTCAACTGCTGAGGTCATTAGTCCCCTAGAACTTAGAACTAGTTAAACCTAACTAACCTAAGGACATCACAAACATCCATGCCCGAGGCAGGATTCGAACCTGCGACCGTAGCGGTCTTGCGGTTCCAGACTGCAGCGCCTTTAACCGCACGGCCACTTCGGCCGGCCTTAATGGGGCTGGCAATCGGAATTGACTGCTACGGAAGTTGTTACTTTCCAGTTCGTCCTTCTCAATACTGTAATAATGAAATGTCTGGTAACAAGAAAAACACCAACACAGTTTCACTAATTACGAATCTATATTCGTCTCAAAAACACAGAAAGGAGGAGACAGCCACTGCCTTCGTCATACATATCTAATTACGGCTAATCTCAGCACAGGCTTCTTCATTTTCCGTTATCATCACACGCTAATCCATCACTGCATCCAACACTGCAATCCAACACTGCAATCCAAGGTGATGCCGGCGCGGTAGACGCGAAACCAAAATATCGGCACTAGAAATGTCACTGACCACTTCCGTAATGATACTTCTTCACTTTCCCGATATTATTTCTAGTACAAAGGGGTCTAACCACGGCGATGGCGACTCCCTTCTCCGTTAAAGCCTTGCATTACAACAACTGGCCTCCACACACCTCTACCCGCAACATGGCACTCGCTCAACTCCACACTTGCTCTCGCAACACGACACAATCGATTGTTCGCCCTATCGACCTGTGCCGAGTGCAAATTTATAGTAAGGGCCTACAGACCCCTTACAAAACTCCGCTGTGTTTAGGCAAAAAAAGCAAATTTGAAAACGGCAATCAGAGAAATGTATAGGTTTTACTCAAAATTCGCCTCTCATGACGCTTTTATGAAAGTTGCAAATGGTTAACAAGCCAGGGGAAAACAAATCACTGCATTTTTGGCGAAATTCTTTTTAGATACTAACGAAAGCAGAGGTGAGAGTAGATTTTTTTGAATGGCCTGCATGTGAGTGTGGGCGTGGAGGGCCTCCACTTTATATTTACAGAAAATGTGAGTAGGCTTCAGTTTAGAACGCCACTTCCCCTCCAGAGCTCGGCATTTCCCGTACGGCGCCGGCCGGTAACCACCATCGCTACCACTCTCCCCAAGCATGCCCTGCCGTCTGCGCATTTACCAGCCACATTAATCTGCGTGCACTATAGTCAAGCTCAGCTGTAGCGGCGGCGGAGTGCAGGAACCATGATGCACCGTCGAGACCCGCGGCTAGTCGGGTACTCGGCTGAGCCCGAGTGTCTACAAGGATCGGTGCAACAGGGAAACAGACAGCGCTGGTAAGGCAGGATTGACTGGCCACACCCTTGCGGAATGTGGAATTGTTTCTGGATCGTCTGCACACCTCTGAGAATCGTGAAGGTTTCATGTGCTAGGGGCAGGACGTTCTTGATCCTTTACAAAGAACAATGACGTGTAATGTAAACTGATGGCTGTAACACGAAAAAGTACTTACTGTAACATGGAAGTAATTGAATTCAAAGCAAATGATTTAATGCACTAATGCTTGGATAGTGCTTAACATGTCACTTGTACTACTGACGAAGATTTTCCACAATGGGTTTGTCTGTTATGCAACATTAAAGTATTTTACACTTTTCGGTTAATCTGAAAGTTTTCATTGTGGATCTGACTGGTTCAGCCCTTCCTCGGAATTCATTGAGGAGCATCTGCCTGCTTGGGGGGGGGGGGGGGGGGGGCATTGTCATCTCTTTAGCTGCCTTAAAGTAAATGACATAACTTTGAAATTAACTTTGAAATTAGGGACCACAGAAGGTAAAGACAGTTTCAAATTACTTCCACTGTGAAGTTTGTTTCTTTATTTTTTATATACGTTTAAGAAAAAAGAGCCTTTTCGCACAGATATGTGTATGAGACACGTAACAAAATTGTCACCCCTTTATTTTATAGGATTGGAAACTCTGTCTTTTAGCTTAACCAGAAACTTATTGGTGACAAAGATTTATTTTCTGTAGCTTAGTCACTGGAAGTTTCGAGGAGCCTGAATCAGTTTACACTTCATGTCGATTACAGAATTATTGTCTTTTCCAAGTGACTGCGGATCCAGCCGTTATTACGAGACAGAACAGGGAAATACTGTTTGAAATTTTCCAAATGCCTTCAAATGTTCCTGAATTTTATTCTTCACATTTTCGCCCAAAGTAAAACGAACTTCTACCAGGAAATCTTGAAGGGTATCTAAGCACTCAATTTGGTTGTAATTTAGACACATTTCCCAAACTGCAAGGCTGTTAATGAACACGTTACACAGATTTGTGTTTGACCCGTGAAGTAATAAATTTCAACTGCTGATTTTTTAACCAGACAATGCCCCCCCAGACTTTGCCTAGTGGGAGGTGTACCTGGTGAAAAAAGATAAATGTCATGAAATATGAGAAAAAGTCTGCTGGGATATAGCCATCTTACATCCTTGTTAGTCAATAAAAGTTTTTAAATACTTAGGTTAGTGTTACAAAAATTCGCTAATTAATAGGATGGTAGGTTGACCATTAATAAAATTAACTGCTGTCACAGCATCGTAAGGTACAGACGTTTTTCACACGCAAGAAAATGGTTCAAATGGCTCTGAGCACTATGGGACTTAACTGCTGTGGTCATCATCCCCTAGAACTTAGAACTACTTAAACCTAACTAACTTAAGGACATCACACACATCCATGCCCGAGGCAGGATGCAAACCTGCGACCGTAGCGGTCGCGCAGTTCCCGACTGCAGAGCCTAGAATCGCTCGGCCACTTCGGCCGGCTTTTCACACGCACCTAACAATAAATTGATTTAATAATTACAAACAACGGTGGAGATTTGAGTAACCATATTGTAGCCGATGTTACAGCCATCAGTTATTTTAACACCTTGTCGTCCGGCGACACCACAGTGGTGTCGCGTGCATAGTATCGCTCACTGGTGGCGACACCACAGTGGTCTCGTGAGCATAGTATCGCGCAGTGGCCGGTGACAGCACTTTAGTATCTTTTGCATTCTGTTAGTGTTTTGTTTAGATAACAATAAGTTACACACGTCAACAAGTTTTTTAAGTACTTGTGCACTTTCATCATGGCAGACGAAAGAGACGGTACGATTATTTACGGTGACTGCGCGGACGCCTTGTCTGACATTCCGGACGACTTGGCCGCTTGGGAAGAAGAGATTGGATATCAAAAAAATGAAAGTGAAGCAGAATCGTCGGAAGATAGTGAAATACGCCCAAGATGAATTCGGCAAACGCTACGGTTGCCAACGATTCAGATGAATCAGAAGACGAAGACGACTATAATTTACTGAGGACCAATAATAAATTTGAAGGATCTTCGGGTCCATACATATTTCTCAAAGACACTCAGAGCGTCGTGGATATAGTAGAATTATATATTAGGAACGATCTATTTGAATATATGCGCAACGAAACCAACAGGTATTACAGGCAAAATTGCAATAGAACGAAACTGGATAAAAAAATGGCAGATTTGTCGACGTTACGGGACCCGAACGTAGAAAATGGTTTGGGCTTGCTAACCTTATGGGAATTGTAAGAAAAGCAAGGATCGATTATTACTGGTCAACGAATCCGTCGATAGACACACCGATATTTCGCAAAACGATGTCCCGCAACCGATTCAGACAAATATCATCGTTTTTACATTTTTCCGACAACAACAATAAATCGGATAATGCCGACCGGCTTTTCAAAGTGCAATTCGTAATTGATTATTTGTCCAAAAAGCTTAAAGAAACATTTAATCTAAGTCAAAACGTCTCATTTGATGAAGGAATGATACCGTGGCGTGGACAGTTAAAGTTTAAAGTTTACAATCCGTCGAAAATTACGAAATATGGCGTACTCATTCGGATGCTGTGTGATTCGAGTACGGGATACATTCCTCAGTCAAGATATATTCCGGCGTTGGACAACCTTTAGCAACAACAGTGATGGAACTAGAATGAGATTTTCACTCTGCAGCGGAGTGTGGGCTGATATGAAAGTTCCTGGCTGATTAAAACTGTGTGTCGGACCGAGACTCGAACTCAGGACCTTTGTCTTTCGCGGGCAAGTGCCCTACCATCTGTGAAGTTTGGAAGGTAGATGACGAGATACTGGCAGAAGGAAAGCTGTAAGGATGGGGCGTGTGTCGTGCTTGGGTAGCTCAGATCGATTAGCCGGCACGGTAGCTCAGCGTGTTCGGTCAGAGAGCTGGTTGGCCTCTGTAATAAAAAAACTGAGTTGAAGGATCAACAAACGAACTTGAATGGATGTCATGCCACGTCCGCAACGACCAAATACAACGATCAACAACGAACAAAATGAAAAAAAAGAAGAAAAAAAAAAAGATGGCAGAGCACTTGCCCGCGAGAGGCAAAGGTCCCGAGTTCAGGTCTCGGTTCGGCACACAGTTTTAATCTGCCAGGAAGTTTCAGTGATGGAACTGTTGATACCTTCTTATGGAAAGTGACATCACCTCTACATGGATAATTATAACAGTGTAGAACTTGCGGAGAAGTTACTTGAAAAGAAAATTCGAGTTTGTGGAACGATACAGCAAAATAGAGGATTCCCGGAAAAATTAAAGCGCGTTAAAGTCAATGTGTTTGAAGCTTGTCATCAACGGAAAGGTGACAAGCGGCCGGGGACAAGCCAAGTAATACGAATTAGCGCCAAGCGAATAAATTTGTACGAGACGTGCGGACGGCAAAGTGTTAATATACGACCGGAGGCGAAGCGCTGTGTCGTTAAATACTGTGCAAAGTAAGAAACTGCTTACAAACGGGCCAGAGAGATTTCGTTTCGCGCACGCACCAGTGTGTGCTGCCTGGCCCCCGCTGAACGGGCAGCGCGAGTAGAGGCTCGCCCGGCAGTCGATAGGTGCACGCCTCTGATGGTAACACCGGTTCCTGTCAGATCACTGAAGCTAAGCGCTGTCGGGCTTTGGTAGCACTTGGATGGGCGGCCGTTCGGATCTGCCGAGAGATGTTGGCAACGGGGTGCACTCAGCCGTTGTGAGGGCAATTGAGGAGCTACTTGACTGAGAAGTAGCGGCTCCATTCACGAAAACTGACAATGGCCAGGAGAGTGGTGTGCTGACCACACGCTCCTCCATGTCCGCATCCAATGACGCCCTTCAGTTGAGGATGACACGGTGGTCGGTCGGTTCCGTTGGGCCTTCCGAGGCCTTTTCGGAGCGAGTTTAGTCTCAATTTAGTTTTAAGAAAGAAAAACCATCTATCGTTTGCAAAGGAACTTTGTCTTAACAAATTAGGGAATGTATGGATGGGAATCTGAATCATTGCCCTCTGCATGTGATTCCAGTACGCTGATCTGTGTGCAGCCTCGTTCCCTGGAAGCAAGCAGCCAAATCCAAGTTGAG
The DNA here is from genome assembly GCF_023898315.1 of Schistocerca nitens. Lineage (NCBI taxonomy): Eukaryota > Metazoa > Arthropoda > Insecta > Orthoptera > Acrididae > Schistocerca > Schistocerca nitens. The sequence continues at coordinate 996,786,691 of NC_064614.1, read as the reverse complement.
GCAGAAAGGACAGACGATTTTACAACAGAGAGTATTCAGGCTCAGATAGGAGTGGTGGGACTGATGTGGGTCCTTGTTTGGTAGCGCCTGCCATTTTGTTTAGTTGAGGTCATGGAGCCATGGACTGTGCAGCGTCGTGTGTTTCCTTACGATAGTTTTGTGCATAATGATGAGTCTATCGTTTCAGCTAAGCGTTAGTTTCGTAGCCATCTCGATCTTGCGAGTCATGATAGCGTTCCCACCCATAACAGCATTTTACGTTGGCCTGAATCATTTCGTGTGCGAGGAATAGTGATGAACGGAAAACCGCCATGGGCTCCTCGCTCAGTATGCACTACAGAAAATGTTGAAAGAATTTGGCAAGCCATACTCTGCCAGGAGTCATTCTGCTGAACTGCGCCTCAGTAATCAGTAAGGAGTATTTTGTATATTGAGCTAGGACATCATCCCTACAAAATGGCCACGCTGCAACAATTGCAGTATGTGCAGCGGCGGCTAAATTTTGCTCGAGAAATGGAGGCCATACTTGAGCAAAATGCCGACATTATTTTGATTATGAATGATGAAATTCATTTTCATTTCAACGTCATGGTAAACCAGCAGAACTGTCGCTACTGCGCCAGTGAAAATCCAAAACTATTGCATGAGCGACCATTAACTAGTCACAAGGTGACTGGTGTTCTGTAAGTGGAAAGATCTTTTTCCAAGATAACAGGAACACTGTAACCGTAGTCTTGGAACGTTGTAGAAAGATGACTATTCATTTCTTCCTACCTGAACTAAGAAGAAAACATATTCCTATCCGGCGAGGTTTCTTTCAGCAGGACGGGGCCACAGCTCACACAGAAGAATGTCAGTGGAAGCTATTTGGACAGTTTTTAGCGTCGCACCATTTCCCAGTTTGGTGACATGAGTTGGCCCCCTCGTTCCCCAGACCTTTCCTTGTGCGACTATTTTTTATAAGGTTACCTCAAACCACGTGTATACGAGCATAAACCACGTACAATTGAAGAATTGAAGGAAGCAATTTGTGCAAAAGTCGTTGAAATTGACAGAGATGTGTTGGAGAGTGTGGAAGCCAACTTCCGAGAGAGGCTTGAGAAGTGCATCGCCGAAACGGCTGCCACCTGGGAGATGTTGATGTCAAACAATAATTTCGGAAAAAGATACTGCACAGGAGTGGATCGTTTTCAACCAAGCGAATCTGAAATACATAAGTAGGTGATTGTATCTGTTTCACAGAGTTGACGGCGCTGAGTGCATTTGGAGTATACACACTCTGATCAAAAGTATTTAGACACCACTATGTAATGCGGAATTGATCACTAGATGTCATAAGAGGCAGACCCGCCAGTATAAAAGGAGACAGGGAGTATTGTGCTGCCAGCAGAGAAGCAGTGTATGGGGGTGTATTTCGAGGTTAGGGTCCGGTTCTCTTACTGCACTTAAGAAAACGGTAAAAGCGTAAGGATATGAAGACATTTTACAGGACTATGTACTGCGTACAGAGAATAGTAGTTTGGAGACGTTGACTGTATCAGCATGATAATGTACCCTAACAATGGGGCAGTGGTTCGAGGGCAGTGACATTCCTGATGTGGACTGGCGTGCCCAAAGTTGCGAAGTCAACAGTGCTGCATACTTACCACTCAAAGTATGTGCGTCTACTATCGTTTAATTGGATATGTCCTTTAATTTTGTCATCAGAACTGGTGGTCCGAAACAAAATCAAGAAAAAGAGCCTCAGGCCACGACATTAGTTGCATGGAATTTCAAAATTGCCACAACGCTCAAAAGCAGGGTAATGCCAAGTCTATATACTTCCATTCGTGTGTCAGTGGCTTCCTCAGTCATTGCACTGTTTGCAGGATTGTCGCTTACTTATTGTTGTGATCAGTGATTCTTGCGTAACTACGCAACCAAGAGAAACATGGATACTTTTAATTCAACCTTCTATTTCTTAACTATCGAAAATAAGGAGCAGATTCCTTATAAATTAGTTGCAACTCTAAGTGAATTAGGCTCGTGATAAAACGTAAAAAAATAACTTAATAACAAAGCAATATTTCAGTTTATACAGGGTGGTCAGAAACAATCTGAAAAATTTGTAAGAGTGTTACAGGGTAGGTAGTGATGAGAAATGACCGTTGAGGAAAAATTCAATACGTTGCGCCGTTTTCGAGTCAATTAGCAATGAAGTTAGCCAATCAGGCCGTTGCGCGCGCCACATACAATAATGTTGGTTGTTCTCATATTGTAGATGATTGCGCACGAGACTGCTCAACCCTTGGCTCGCTTTCGATCCTTACTATCATCCCATGTGCAGTTTTTGTATTGTTCTCTTGTTTGGTTTCAGGAAATCAAACGGACACGTTGGCGCCACTGTCTCTGGCGGACCACTTGAATTTGCGCGCTCGATGACCTGATTGGCCAACTTTAATGTTAACTCGGAAACGGCTTCACGTACCGAATTTTTTTCTTAACAATCATTTCTCAGCACAACGTAGCCTATAAGACCCTTACAGGATTTTCAGATTGTTTCTGACCACCCTACATTTGAACGAAATTTACTCAACAGGTTTAATTTATAAAGCTCTACCGACAACACAATTCCGCACATCAGGTTGACACTTTGTAATATGCGTATTGATACGTAAGCAACATCCACAATGCAATAACGCCCTTTACTAAGCTGTGGTTTGTTCAACTGATAACGTCACTATACATCAGATCAATCAGGAATTAATATAATATTAAATAATAATCAGTCCATGTTAAAAAATTTGCCCAATGTTAGATTCGGCTTTCGAACAAGAACATGGGACAACTCGAGACGCATTCCGATAAAGAAGAAACTCTTAGAGTATCGCGGTAAAAGAAAAAAAATCCAAAACTAAAAACTGCCAGAACGTGGTCTGAAGCGGGGAAGATATAGTCTAGGATACGAATGGAGGAATAAGGGGTTCAGTAGTTTTAGGGATAAAACATCAACATCCCTTTCCTACGCCATGCAGATCCTTGGAGTGTATGCTAAAACGAAGCACATCTCAAGTGTACCCTCGCACTGACTGTAGAACAGGTAAGTGAAACGGAGTCACAGTCGGCTTATGTTCAGAGCAGTACTACTATAGCTCAAGGTACATGTTCTCAGATGTGTATGGTAGTTGTTTCCCTCAACCCCTCCGCAGCAGTCTTTTCTCTCTGAGACAGTACATCCTAACTTGCGTTATTATGCAGTATTTACCAGTACAAAATCAAAGTTTCATTGTCGTTAACCACGTGTTTGTGTCACGCCACGAATTTTTCATCTCACCTCCGTATCTCAAGTAAAGTGTGCAGCACCTATAGGACACTTACCTGTCCATATCCACCCAAATGCATGCGGTGTGTAAATGGAAGATGGAAGAAATCATAGATCCCACATTTGATTTTATTTGCGCGGGTAACTGAGTTCGGCTTTGCAGCCATCATGAGACCTCATAAGACAGATGTGGCCTACACCATATTTACAGTCCAAACATTTTAATTGCACTTTGATATTAAGTAACCTTTCATTTATGTCCAGGTCGAGTCTCAGTTTCTACAATTTATGCACAAATAAATGGTTAACCACATACAACACTCTGTTGATGTCCTATAATATAATTGTTCGGGTGCAGTAACCTGACATAGAAATGACCAAGTTCACGTGTGGCAATAAACATGTAATTATACTTTTAACTCACTGTTCATGGAATTTAACAGCCAACTCGGCACGAAAACATTGTACACAGAAAGTAACTATAGAAAGTAGCACTGTTCATATTCTGATCCTATTGTCACATTTAGCAGAAGGCTCTGTTGGAGATAAGCACAAATCATGAAATTATCAATTCACCGTCAGTCATTAAAAACAGTCTCTCAGCAAACTCTCGGACACGAAATTTGGATAAAAGACAATAGATTTTCTACTTGTATTCTTTACTAAATCGTCTGCGGTACATTGACCAGTAATTCTGGCTTCATATTTTGCTTGTTTCATAACCTTCTGCAGACTGAACTAAATGGTTTCTATAGCCTCTCTTTCATAAGATTACAGTAATTAAAACTTAAGTTATCTATTGCTGCTTGATGTATTTTAATAAGTTACAGTTAAAAGTTATGTTCCTGAGCAAACGAATAGTAAAGGAAGATTCTTCTATATGCAGACTTTTCGATACAACAATAACTGCTATCGAATTACGCTTTCTAGTTTGTCAAAATACGATATTCTTTTTCGGTAACTCTCAGTGCTAATTACTCAAACTAAATGAAGGCAACAGTTACTACCATCTTTTCAACATTAGTTGTATAAAAGCTCCACTTATTTACGTATACTTCTGATTTTCCTTATCTGAAAGTTAGCAGTTAGGTATAACTTTACATATGAAAAATGATAACGAAGTTTTATATTACTAGTATTTGTAATGAGAGTCGTTTTTATGTAGGCTAATTACACATATTATTTCTTATTAACCAAAAGAACGTAATCTCTATATGTAAAAGGCAATGTCCTGACTGTCTGACTCATCATCGTCCAGCCCAAGTCGCCAAGGATAGAAACTATAAATTTGTAGAAAGTGTGGACCTTATACTGTAGGCGTTTCTAAGAAGAGATTTTTCGAAATTCAACTCCAGGGTTGTGAAATAGGGGATGTAGGACTGTTTTGAAAAATGTCGCTATTGACGCAATTTTGAAGCTAGACCTACGAAAATTGGCATTTGGTTTCTCGGTCAGAACTAAAGAAATACGTATTCAGCTTTTTTGGAAATTTAATCCTATGGGGGTGAAATAGTGGATGAAACCTTTTTTGAATATGTACAAATGGTACTTCTAAAGTATTTTTAATGCTACATGTATGAACATTGGTATCTGACTTCTCGGTTACAAAAAAAAATGTGTTTTAGTGTTTCTGGAAATTCAATCCCTTTCATTTCTCAGACATAAAAAAATATTTGTTAGGGAATGTGAGTCGATATGGAAATACCTCCACAAGGACGCAAAAGGCGTGATTAACAAAACCTTAGACTCCAGCGATTCTGGTCAGAAGTACATTCTCTGCAGGACATACAGTCTACATGGGCGAAGCAGAGGGCGCTAAGCTAGTGGATAATAAAGTCAAGTGGCTAAAACCTGAGTTAATATTCAAGATTTTGATACTGTAGACTGTCATAAAAATAACACTACTGAGTATATTTGAGAAAAAAGAAAACTTTTGGTGGGAAGAAAGACATAGCAGGGGGATAAAATCCAACTGTACTGTTACGTCGTGCACGCGTTTCGTTCAGTTCTGCTTCACCTGCCCTCGACGTACAGGACACTCTTGCAACATAAGAGGTATAGAAGATGGAATCACTTGAGACATTAAAAATACGTGCCGGGCTGTAGCTCGCAGTGTTCCGACTTAAACAAAGCAGGAAATTCTTATTCCAGATACAGCGGACAAAGTATCAAATTACACCCTTCCTTTCCCCTCCTCCCCCCACCAGAATGCGAGACTACTGCGTCGCGTCGCTCGCAGCACATTTTAAGAGGGAAAGCATGAGTTCATCATTATGACTACAGTCTCCGGCTTCTTTCTGATGTGAGAGAGTCTTGCAAAGAAACCTACGCCTTTCAGCTGCAGCCTTCGGCTAAAGAGCTGACGGTTTACGAGCAAACTTAAAATGGACGTAATATGTTAGAGCTTCCTCTGGAGTCGTTAATGTGTAATAAACGCCCTGTAATCCTCAGAAAAGTTTAAGATTTCCTTCTCATTCTCCGTCAATATAATGTAACAAAGTTTCCGTTAATGACTCAGTCTTTCTTCCTTTGTGAATACGATAAATGAGTTTTATCTGCAGATGTTCTGATGGCTCCTTCTGTCGTCTGCTACTCATTTTTCACTTCTTTGCCCTTTAATGGCAGCCTTCTCGCTAATTTTGACGGTTATCTTGATTTGACAGTCTATAGAGTAAACGTGAATGTTTAACTGGCAGCAGTGCTTCGTCCTTGAGATGGATGAGATGCGATTAGAAAACAATGAAAACACATTTTCTCTGAACTTACAAGAGCTACGGGAAAAGTTTTTACAAAACTGAATATAGCGGGATAGTTACCGAATTTATCACCGCTGGACATGTTTCCGAATTGTGTAACCGATTATTTCAGTATTTTATATAGCTGTGATTTCTATCTATGGAGCTGTATTCTCATCGTACCATAAAAGTCGTCCGTCATTTTTATTTACGTATTCACCAGCGACATTTACACACCTCTGTAAAAACAGAAGGATATACTAAGATGAAAGGCCTAGCGCAAAAATGTGCCCGATGAGGAGAAGGGAGGGTAACTGCTTCTTCCCTTCATATATGAGACGATACTTAATTTTTTTTTAGTCTTAGTCTATGCTCCAATTATTTGGCTACAAAATGCCGTTTGTTTCATACAAATCTGATTATTAGATTCAGAGTTATTAATTTGTTCGTGAAGCATGGTAACTAGCGCCACGTCCATTTTTGCCGTGTCTTTCGCAGTAGTCAGCATTGACTATAGTACAACAACCATTTATGTTCCACGGTTCAAAATGGTTCAAATGGCTCTGAGCACTATGGGACTCAACTGCTGAGGTTATTAGTCCCCTAGAACTTAGAACTAGTTAAACCTAACTAACCTAAGGACATCACAAACATCCATGCCCGAGGCAGGATTCGAACCTGCGACCGTAGCGGTCTTGCGGTTCCAGACTGCAGCGCCTTTAACCGCATGTTCCACGGATATAAATACTTTTTATTTGGGTTACAAGAGAGAATTGTTATTCTGATGTTTGCCAGCCTGTCTGCATTGTCGACTATTGTTTGTCAGTTTCTTCATCCTAGTTGTTTACGTTTTGGTGATACAAATGTAATAATTTTGCGAAACGTTATAACACAATGGGTAGAATAAGGAAGTTTGGATATAAGCCTAAGTTTCGTGGAAATAAATATGTAAAAATAAACCGCGAAACTGCTAGTTTTGAACAGATGGCAGAAAATAATATTTACAGTGAAGTCAGTGTGAGTGTCAGTGCTTCAAGCAAGAAGCTTCTAGGTGCTGCCGGTTTTCCAAGTGCCTCTCAAATGCGTGACAATGCAATATGTGGTGTGAACAGTGTTTCTGTTGTTACTGACACAAGCATTCTGATCTCCATGTGGTTATTACCTGAACTTATCGAAAAACACACAAATTGTAAAAACTGTCGTGGAAACGTTACTTTGCACGAAGATGTGGTGAAAACCAAGGGAATTGTTTGTAATTTAGTTTTGGCATGTTTGGAATGTAGCTGTACTGCCAATACAATGTCATCCCACGTAACAAGAAGCAGATTGTATGAAAACAATATAAGATTAGTGTATGCACTTAGATCTATTGGAAAAGGGCGAAGTGCAGGTGTTGTTCTTTGTGCAGTGATGACCATTCCTCCACCTCCAAGAAAGTCTGATGTTTACCACAAGACTATTGGTGCAGTTGCAGCTGAGGTAAGTGAATCTACAATGTTGAAAGCAGCCAAAGAAGCAGTTCAGTTGAATGATACGAAATCTGACCCAAGGCAAATTTCTGCTGGTTTTGATAGCAGTTGGCAGAAATGTGGGCATACATCCCTAAATGGCATTGTGTCAGCAACTTCTTTTGATACTGGGAAGGTTCTGGATATTGAAATTATTACTAAGTTCTGTGACATCTGTAGCAAAAATCCCACTATACAACATGTGTGCAAAAAGGACTATGATGGTTCTAATGGAGGCATGGAAGTGGCTGGTGTTGCTAACATTTTCAAAAGGTCTGTGCAGTCAAGAGGTATCCTCTATACAGACTATCTTGGGGACGGGGACAGTAAGGCTTATCAGAAAGTGGTAGACGATAAACCTTGTGGGCCTAGAGTCAAAATTAATAAACTGGAATGTATAGTACATGTACAGAAAAGAATGGGATCACGACTTCTAAAGATATGTAAGGAAAAAAAGTTAGGTGGTAAAGGGGGCCTGACAAAGTCTGAAATAAATAGGAGGCAGACTTATTATGGTATAGCCATTAGAAATAACTGCAACAATGTAGAAGCAATGAGGAGAGCCATCTGGGCTATATTCTTTCATAAAATTTCAACAGATGAGGAACCACAACATAACCTTTGCCCACTGGGACCTGACAGCTGGTGCAAATTCAACAACCCAGCTACATCTTCCAGCTATAAGCACAAACATTAAATTCCAGAAAATAATCCTGCTAGCTGTGAAACCCATTTTCAGAGACCTTAGCCAACAAGAGCTCTTGAAAAAGTGTCTCCATGGAAAAACTCAAAACCCAAATGAAAGTTTGAATTTTGTCATTTGGACAAGGCTACCAAAAACTGTTTTCGTTAGAAAAGAAACACTAAAATTTGGTGTTCATGATGCAGTGATGTGCTTCAATGCTGGTGTATCAAAGAAGACTGATGTATTAAGTGTAGTGTCGGCAGACTTGCCAACACTACGCAAACTAATTGAAAGAGGCGGCCAAGATGCACGCGCTAACTCACGAAGGATGGAGTGAGGTCTGAAACAGGAGACTTAATGAATGTGATAAAGAAAATACGTATCTTTGGAATATACTTAACTTTTAATACATCCTTGTATACATCGTTCTTGATGAGACATCTGGAGATTGTGGCGATACAAGTGACTCTTTATATACAAGCTATTTAAGGCTAATGGCGCCTTGCTAAGTCGTAGCCATTAACTTAGCTGAAGGCTATTCTAACTGTCTCTCGGCAAATGAGAGAAATGGCTTCGTCCGTATAGTCGCTAGCAACGTCGTCGTACAACTGGGGCGAGTTCTCGTACGTCTCTCGAGACCTGCCGTGTGGTGGCGCTCGGTCTGCGATCACACAGTGGCGACACGCGGGTCCGACATGTACTAATGGACCGCGGCCGATTTAAAGCTACCACCTAGCAAGTGTGGTGTCTGGCAGTGACACCACATTAAGACTCTTGGGAACAAAGGATGGTATCAATATTGAAAGGGGAGTGAAAAAGATTGATATGGACCATATCCTTTATGCTGATATTTCTGCAGGAAATGCTACCAAGGAGGCCAGGATAACCAGAAGATCAAAGAAAAGAAGATAAAGATCAAGAATCTGAGCCACAGTATAGCCCTGGAGTGTTTTAAAAGTGTGTGTATATGACACTGTACACTACTTTCTTGCATGTAAAACTTCAATACCATTTTTCTCAAAACTACATTTTTTGACCTTCTGGTACACTTTTCTCGAAAACTATGACTGCTACAGACATCAGACTTACAGTATCTCTTGTTAATACAACGATGATTAATTAGATAAAAAAATAGCCCAGTAGTGATAAAAAGAACAGATTTACAAGCTCCAAGGTGTTTAGAAAAGTTTTAATTTTTTGTCTCAAAAAACCAAAAAATGATTACTCATGAAATATATAAAATACATTAACCATTTTTATGTGATTTGAGAATGATGTTTCAGCTGTACACTGTAACAGTTTCAGGTCTTTATCTCCATTAGTTACTTCAAAAAGTGTACCTGACGTTTGCTCGTTTTAGCATTGATTCCTTATGGGAGTTCCCTCGCGATTGTGTCCCCTTAAAGCAACGTTATAACCAAAGCAGCTCTTAACCACCCTTGATCACTCTGGGTGTGGACTATAGACAATTCGCCCTCCCCTTCACCCGCTTCTCCTTGGTGCAACCAAAAGCAAAAGCTATAAATATAAAACTATACAGATACTTGTCGTTTATATGAATCGCGTTGGAAAAGTAAATGACGTGTACAAAAGCAGGATTGGCTATAGTTAAATGCCTCTCAATTATTCTATCAATGTTGTGAACACGAGTGTTTAAGTAGTCTGACTTATCAAACTTCTCCGCGAGTATCACTCTCTTTTATTTATTTAATGTAGGGTCAAAGGCGTAGAGGACAATAACTATTTCATAAATAAAATTACATTAACATTGCACAAAAATGCCACATTAGTTCGCTAAACGTACACACCAAGTAGACTCTCCTAGACGATCATACGTCTGCAGGTTTTTCATATTGCAGTATGTGACGCTACATTTATTTTGTTTTGCAATTAAGTTACAAATTAAAGTAATCTTGCTTTCCCATTTGCTATGTTTCTCCGAAACGGGAGTGAAAGGAAAATTAGATATAATTGTTGTGGATTGGCAAGACAGCCAATCCACTAGGAGGAAGCCGAAAGGCACGCGTTTAAGCTCACGCAGGCTGGCGTGAGGTCTGGAACAGGACACGGAAATGAGAATAGCCAAAAACGTACGTAGCTGCTGGAATACTTTAATCCATAATTGGTGAACATCGCTCTTGACGGTACATGTTTTACAGCATCAATAGTAACTAGTAATGGCGCCTTGCTAGGTCGTAGCAAATGACGTAGCCGAAGGCTATGCTAACTATCGTCTCGGCAAATAAGAGCGTAATTTGTCAGTGAACCATCGCTAGCAAAGTCGGCTGTACAACTGGGCCGAGTGCTAGGAAGTAGTGGTGGGCAGGAAATCGCGTATCTGTTAGAAATCGCAGTGACTGAGAAGTCACAGATATCACAGTAGCAACTTTACAAAATCTAACTGCGATTTCAGTCACAGTTAGCAGTCGCAAGTAGTAGTTCACATTCAAAGACGTGAGCCATCTATTGGTCGAATTTAGCACTGCTTTCTGCGATTTCAGTGAGAAGTCGCAACTAAGAGTCGCAAGTAGCAACTAAAAAGCGCGGTTAACAGTGGCATCTGTTGGCCGAAGTTCGTACTACGTCCATCTCTGCAGTACGCTATGGAGTCTAACTGCGATTTCCGTGACAAGTCGCAACTAAGAGTCGCAAGTAGCAGCTAAAAAGCGCGGTTAACAGTGCCATCTGTGGGTCAAAGTTCGTACCACGCCCATCTCTGCGGTACGCTATGGAGTCTAACTGCGATTTCCGTGACAAGTCGCAACTAAGAGTCGCAAGTAGCAACTAAAAAGCGCAGTTAGCACTGCCATCTGTTGAGCAAAGTTCATACTACGCTATTCGCTACCGAGTCAAACTGCGATTTCTGTGACAAATCGCAACTAAGAGTCGCAAGTAGCAACTAAAAAGCGCAGTTAACATACTTTTCCTAGTGTCATCTGTTGACCGACGTACGTACTTCGTTGTGAGAGCCTTGTTCCTCACGAGATCGATGTGCTGTGTGTGCATATGAAGGGCTTATTTCAATAGTGGTACAAGTCCATTTTTGTTAATTTTGAGATATAGAGTCGTAAAGTTAAATGAGCGCTGAAAAATCTGCAGTTGAGATACCAGAAATATTCAAGCATATGGCTTCTTGCTAGAGATGAACCTTTATTTATGTTTGTTTGGATCACTAATTTCAGAAGCATTATAGACAGAAAAGTGGAGGTAATGGACTTGTACCACTATTGAAATAAGCCTTTCATATAATATGACGACATGCACATTCAGCATCAGTTATGGTTGGTCAAATACTGCTGTGACTCTGAATGTATTATATTAATAAGAAGCAACATTGCCGTTTTCTCCTGAAAATATCAAGTAACGTAACAAATGTGTTTGATTCTGCTTCCAATATGACAGTTTTGGTTAATACTCCACATGCCTACAGGACTTTGCAATGTTAACACAGCAGAACTCAGACATCTGTATAAGTGTAGAGAAATGAAAACAGTCATATGAATGCCTCACTTTTGTTACGACACAGTTCAAGACTCGGGAGAAAAGTTTTACACCTGGTGTTCTACATGGCAACTTCACACACAAGAACTTTTTGCCGACACTACTACCACCTACATAAGTAAGCTTTTCCTGTGTTACTTTCAAGTAATGCACTTAAGCTATTCCTGATTTAACTGGAAGATCTGTACTTCCCACTTTCATATCAACAGCCTCAAAATGCATATTGTAGACTTCGGGATATGTTACAGGTCAGTGTCACACCAAGATTGTGGAGAAAGGGGGCCGGGGGGGGGGGGGGGGGCATGTCGCTCTCCAACAAGTGTTTACCAATAAGTAAGTGGCGGAAAATTATGGGTATAGGACGGCTTAAACATGTGGAAAATGAGATTTTTATTATTCACTCACTGTATTTGACATTTATTATTCCTTTAAAATCGCACAACAACTTCGATAAAACACAGCTTAATCATTCACACACTTATTTCACAATTGTTTCACTTTTAAACTGCAAATCCTCTAAGAGCTGTCTTGAATCTTCACGAGTCCCTCCCAACAGCCTTGATGTGGATAGATACGTACAGCAACCAGTAATCAGAGTCAGAACTGTGTCTGCAAAAACACAAGGATTATTAAACAATTTTTGCTGTCATTAATTACTAGAAGTATAATTGACAGAGTAGATTGCTAATATTTGCTATAATGAATATCACATTTGCAAGAACGATCTCACTGAAGTAATTAAGTCCATCGAAACGCTTAGAAACTAACCTCTCGTCTGACGAAAACGGTCTAAAGATGCAGTGGCAATTTCTTCAGATCTGTTGACAATGATATTTTCAGTTATCACTTTACTGAGTGACTGAAATGTAGTTCAGGTACCTGTGAACATAACAATATGTTAGAATTCATTTTCTAAATACGAACTATTACGGTACTGTACGGCTACTTACATATTAATTACACTATTAATATTTTCACAGTTGTTTCTTTAATACAAAATTAAAGCCAACGGAAGAAAAAACGTAAAACATACTTGCCAATGACAGGTTTGTTGCGATGCAATTTTCCGTGTTGACAGATGTAACTTTTTCATACAGTAGTAAGTCGCAGAAATCGCAGGAGGCACAGAAATCGCAGAAGTAGCAGGAGTCACAGAAATCGCAGAAGTAGCAGAAATCGCAGAAGTAGCAGAAATCGCGGAAGTAGCAGAAATCGCAGAAATAGCAGTGGCGGAGGGATACACGACCTATGCTCCTTAACTGCGACTCTTAACTGCGACAAATCGCAGTTAAGAATAACAGATACTGAAAAGTAGCATTCACAGAAATCACTGATATCGGAAAATCGCAGTTTAGCCCATCACTACTAGGAAGTCTCTCTAGACGGGCCGTGTGGCGGCGCTCAGTCTGCAATCACTGATAGTGGCGACACGCGGGTCCGACGTATACTAACGGACCGCGGCCGATTTAAAGGCTACCACCTAGCAAGTGTGGTGTCTGGCGGTGACACCACAATAATCATTCCCTCTGCACAGGAATTATTTTGGTCTAAGTTAATTTTGCAGTACTTTGTAAGGTGGTCGTGTGACTTTGCTTTTTGTATGTTGTCGACGTGCACATCAGCGAGAGAGCAAGTTACGTTGCTGTTAAAACATCTTTGGTCTTGTCGTGGAACAGTCTCTGCGTCTGCGCAGTCTCATACAGTTAGTAGAAGTTAGTGATGGGCTAAACTGAGATTTTCCGATATCAGTGATTTCAGTGAATGCTACTTTTCAGTATCTGTTATTCTTAACTGCGATTTGTCGCAGTTAAGAGGCGCAGTTAAGGAACATAGGACGTGTATCCCTCCGCCACTGCTATTTCTGCGATTTCTGCTACTTCCGCGATTTCTGCTACTTCTGTGACTTCTGCTACTTCTGCGATTTCTGTGACTTCTGCTACTTCTGCGATTTCTGTGACTCCTGTGATTTCTGCGACTTACCACCATATGAAAAAGTTACATCTGTCAACACAGAAAATTGCATCGCAACAAACCTGTCATTGGCAAGTATGTTTTACGTTTTTTCTTCCGTTGGCTTTAATTTTGTATTAAAGAAACAACTGTGAAAATATTAATAGTGTAATTAATATGTAAGTAGCCGTACAGTACCGTAATAGTTCGTGTTTAGAAAATGAATTCTAACATATTGTAATGTTCACAGGTACCTGAACTACATTTCAGTCACTCAATAAAGTGATAACTCAAAATATCATTGTCAGCAGATCTGAAGAAATTTGCCACTGCGTCTTTAGACCGTTTTCGTCAGACGAGAGGTTAGTTTCTAAGCGTTTCGATGGACTTAATTACTTCAGTGAGATCGTTCTTGCAAATGTGACATTCATTATAGCAAATATTAGCAATCTACTCTGTCAATTATATTGCTAGTAATTAGTGACAATTTTTGCTGTTTAATAATCCTTGTGTTTTTGCAGACGCAGTTCTGACTCTGATTACTGGTTGCTGTACGTATCTATCCACATCAAGGCTGTTGAGAGAGATTCGTGAAGATTCAAGACAGCTCTTAGAGGATTTGCAGTTTAAAAGTGAAATAATTGTGAAATAAGTGTGTGAATGATTAAACTGTGTTTTATTGAAGTTGTTGGGCGATTTTAAAGGCACAATAAATGTTAAATACAGTGAGTGAATAATAAAAATCTCATTTTCCACATGTTAAGCCGTCCAATACCCGTAATTTTCCGCCACTTACTTATTGGTAAACACTTGTTGGAGAGTGACATGCCACCGCCCCCCCCCCCCCCCCCCTTTCTCCACAATCTTGGTGTGACACTGACCTGTAACATATCCCGAAGTCTACAATATGCATTTTGAGGCTTTTGATGTGAAAGTGGGAAGTACAGATCTCCCAGTTAAATCGAGAATAGCTTAAGTGCATTACTTGAAAGTAACACAGGAAAAGCTTACTTATGTAGGTGGTAGTAGTGTCGGCAAAAAGTTCTTGTGTGTGAAGTTGCCATGTAGAACACCAGGTGTAAAACTTTTCTCCCGAGTCTTGAACTGTGTCGGAACAAAAGTGAGGCATTCATATGACTGTTTTCATTTCACTACACTTATACAGATGTCTGAGTTCTGCTGTGTTAACATTGCAAAGTCCTGTAGGCATGTGGAGTATTAACCAAAACTGTCATATTGGAAGCAGAATCAAACACATTTGTTACGTTACTTGATATTTTCAGGAGAAAAAGGCAATGTTGCTTCTTATTAATATAATACATTCAGAGTCACAACAGTATTTGACCAACCATAACTGATGCTGAATGTGCGTGTCGTCATATAATATGAAAGGCTTATTTCAATAGTGGTACAAGTCCATTACCTCCACTTTTCTGTCTATAATGCTTCTGAAATTAATGATCCAAGCAAACATAAATAAAGGTTCATCTCTAGCAAGAAGCCATATGCTTGAATATTTCGGCTATCTCAACTGCAGATTTTTCAGCGCTCATTTAACTTTAACTTTACGACTCTGTATCTCAAAATGAACAAAATTGGACTTGTACCACTATTGAAATAAGCCCTTCATATGCACACATAGCACATCGATCTCGTGAGGCACAAGGCTCTCATTACGAAGTACGTCCGTCGGTCAACAGATGGCACTAGGAAAAGTATGTTAACTGCGCTTTTTAGTTGCTACTTGCGACTCTTAGTTGCGACTTCTCACTGAAATCGCAGAAAGCAGTGCTAAATTCGACCAATAGATGGCTCACGTCTTTGAATGTGAAATACTACTTGCGACTGCTAACTGTGACTGGAATCGCAGTTAGATTCTGTAAAGTTGCTACTGTGATATCTGTGACTTCTCAGTCACTGTGATTTCTAACACACGCGATTTCTTGCCCACCACTAGTAGAAGTGTGGTAGGTGACGGATGTATTCAGCAGTGCTGTGTTAACGTGTGATGGTATATGTTGGATGAAGAACGATTTATTTAAAGAACAGCAAGAATGAATATACCGTATATATTGGAAGACGAGAAGGATATAAGTTTTGAATAATGTTATTATTTTTGAAGAGAAAACGTCTGAGGTAAGACTGCAGCACTGCGCAGCTAGGAATGATTGTCAGGTAATTAACTTGCTCGGAGCTGAGAGAAAGACCACCCCACTTCCTGAGTCATGCCTTAACATATTAACTGATTAAGCTGTTTGATTTTTGTGGAAATTGTCTGTTAACATTTTACCTTTGTTAAACCATTATTCGCTTTAACCATAGTTTTGTTCAGATCACTGTTATGTGTGAAGATCATTCGAAGTTTTACTCTATCTTTTTGAATACATACTTCATTCTAAAATCCTCGTCTTGGAATATCGTTTCATAGGAATAATTATGCTCCCCACCCCACTGTTTATCATTACGCATTACCACATGCACCAGTTTGACTATGTACTTAGAAAAACAAATCTAACTTAGCCGTTGCCTGCTCGCTGTTTTGCTTTCGAGAAATCTGCAACAATGCTGTCAAGACGCGAGGTAAGTGGAAATTTTGGTTAGGACCACACAATTCTCTTACTTTCGTCGCTCATTTAATATAAAAAAGCTGCATTCTGACCAGTTACGCTTCCGTTCAAATTAGATTCTCTTTAGTCAAAGATAAGCACAAGAGTTTAAGTTGGACAACAGTTTTGTGGGGACAGTGTTTTGTCAATACGTAGACTTTCATGGAGTGGGAGGTAAAGTTGAGCTAAATTCCATACAGAAACAAATATAGTGGGGAGGTTACATATGTCTACCTTTCTGGCAGGATAGTTCGTTGGTTTCTTGGTAATACGTAGTCAGATAGTGTTGGATTTCTGGTAATTTCCAAGAATGATTGCCTATCGAACGCGTGGGCTCCTAACTATATATATCGAACGTGCGACTCCATGTCGACCACACGACTCAGGTGGTGCGAGTTATGGGTATTGACTAGAGCAACGACAAAAGACGAACGTTTATTAAATTATAGTTAATAACAAATGAAAGTACGAGTAGTAACTTTACTTTACTCGTCAGCCACGTCTTATTCGTGCATCATTGCTCGTGTTGTGTGAGCTGCCAGGAGCAATTCTTATTCCCATAACCTGGGTGCACTCTTGCTATGTCAGAGACAGCAGGAGAATATCAGTAGGGCCAATTTTTCCAGGCAACCTCAAGTTGTACGAATATACATATCGGAAGAGATAAAACTTTCCACGCTGTATAAACGACGAATTCGATTTCGTCATGTGAGGCTCTCGGCACTCGAAACTGCAACGCTTTCGCTTATCGCTATTCAGACTGGAAACGATAAAATATGTCTCCCTGGCAAAGCACTACACATTTACCATAATTCGCGCCACCAGAATCGTATGGTCGACATAGTCGCATGTTCGATATATAAAGTTAGGAGCCCACGCATTCGAAAGGCAATCATTCTTGGAAATTACTAGATTTCTCGAAAGCATAAATACTGCTGCGCTAATTTTGCTAATGTTGTACTTATTTTTTTGGCAATACATTTAAAATTCGGTGTTCAATTTGTGGAGTTCCGTATCGTGCAACGATTATCGATACTTTATTATGTAAGCAGCTGGCATAATAGTATAGTTTCTGTGTGGATCGTCCGCAGCTCGTGGTCGTGCGGTAGCGTTCTCGCTTCCCACGCCCGGGTTCGATTCCCGGCGGGGTCAGGGATTTTCTCTGCCTCGTGATGACTGGGTGTTGTGTGATGTCCATAGGTTAGTTAGGTTTAAGTAGTTCTAAGTTCTAGGGGACTGATGACCATAGATGTTAAGTCCCATAGTGCTCAGAGCCATTTGAACCAATCTGTGTGGATCATAGGTTCTGTATGGATTCCTTTCACTGTGGAGCATTTGCGTGCATAATAGTACAATTTTGTTTGCTTGGTCATTGTTGAAATTTTGTTTCTCCAAGAAATAGTGTTACATCATATTTGGTACAACAGAAAACTATATGAAAATCCGTCGTGGCTCAAGACAGCAGAAGGTGTTGCAAAAAAATGGCTCTGAGCACTATGGGACTCAACTGCTAGAAGGTGTTGCACAATAACGATTCGATGCAGTGATGAAATAACCACCTTCAGCGATTAGCAAATACCAGTACATTACATGAGACTGCAGGAAATTGCGCTGATCCACGTTTATTGACCAATTTAGTGAACAATAATGAAACTGAACAAACGATGGGTAATGAAGACGTGAATTCTGAAGTTGAGTCTGTCGGCGATAAGTCGCCAGTCTTGCGAAAGCTTACAAAAGTCGTCACAGTTGTGCGAAAGTTTACAACAACTGGTAACAGAATATCAGAATCGAGTTCTGTGTCAATGTTTTTTGAACGAATATAACACACGTCACCTTCAGTGAACAATTATATAAAACCACAGTACGCGAATCCGACACATTTTATAGAATCAATTCGCCAGATGCTTGAAGAAACACAAGATGAGAATAGGAAGTCACTTAGGGAAGAAATAAAAAATGACCAACAAATAATTAAGTTTTGCAACTAGACTACTTCATCATGAAACGGAACACGAAAACATGAAAACAAATCACCGCAATGACAAGGACGAATTGTTAGCTAAAATCAACACATTAGTTCAGAGTGCGGTAGTTACACAGATAAAAGAACAGTACGGACATCTTAACACAACGGTAAAATAATTTAGCGAACAAGCGGAGACTTTGACGATAAATTCTAAAGAACAAAAGGAACAGTTAAGCACAATTAAAGAAAAAGTTGGACCTGGCAACTAAAATGACAAACTTGGCAACCAGTGCAGATAGAAATTGAAATGATACAATGCTAGTACAGTTTTCAGACAACAGATTATTGTTCATTAATTTTGAAGGAAACAAAGAGAAAATTAATCTAGAAAATAAGCGTTTTGGGGACAACATGAATGAAAAAGTTGAGCGTACTTAAAGAAATCTTAACCTCGAGGACGAAAAGGACAAATTTGGTAGTGTACATTGATATTCAGAAATCTTTGGTGACCATATAAATTTATGGCGTTTAGATGATTTTCTACGAGAACAATATTGTACATCCAGGTACTCGACGATATGGTGCGATAGACAACAATCTGGTTAGCACAGATGCGGTAACTTCGATTACAAATACTACGTACTGTCAGAAAGTGTTTTCTCGATTAATTGTCTCTTGGTTTTCTTCAAAATTGGTGACCGATTATGTGTTGTCTGAAAACTGTACGAGCATTGTGTAATTTGAATCTCTATCTGCACTGGTTGCCAGGTTTGCCATTTTGGTTGCCAGGTCCAACTTTTTCTTTAATTGTGGTAAACTGTTCCTTTTGTTCTCTCTCCAGGAATTACAGTAACGAAATTCGCCCCCAAGCTTGGTGTTGTGGATTGGCAGGAGAGCCAACCCACGAATTTTAGAGGAAGCCGAAAGGCACGCGTTTTAGCTCACGCAGGCTGGCGTGAGGTCTGGAACAGGACAAGGAAATTAGAACTTAGAAAAGCGGACGCAGATGGTGGAATACTTAACTTTAATCCATTAATGTTGCACGTAGCTCTTTACAATATCAATAGTAACTGAACATGGCGCCTTGCTAGGTCGTAGCAAATGACGTAGCTGAAGGCTATCCTAACTATCGTCTCGGCAAATGAGAGCGTATTTTGTCAGTGAATCATCGCTAGCAAAGTCGGTTGTACAACTGGGGCGAGTGCTAGGAAGTCTCTAGACCTGCCGTGTGGCGGCGCTCGGTCTGCAATCACTGATAGTGGCGACACGCGGGTCCGACGTATACTAACGGACCGCGGCCGATTTAAAGGCTACCACCTAGCAAGTGTGGTGTCTGGCGGTGACACCACAATTGGATTGATCAGTTTCTAAATTCTCTACCACCACATTGGCCACTTGAACACAAATTAGAATTTATCTGTGGTTATTTGGAAGATAAACCTGCGGCAAGAATGCGCTCAATAGTAAGACTGCCAAAGCTTAAATGATTTCTACCGAACATTTTTGTCAGCCTACTGGTCGCAGGTAATACGTTGACTTGAGTAGGAGGTAAAGTTGAGCTAAATTCCACACAGAAACAAATATAGTGGGGAGATTACAACTTATCAAATTACCCAGATAGGGTTGTAACGTTGCAGCTATTTGCACGGCTGCAGAGTTTTGCAGTGGGTTTTGTGCCGTTAGGTCAAGCTGTATTGGAGGCTGGCAATGAAGCCTCCAGCCGTGGCCGTTGTGTGGTCGGCTTCTGGCGTCATATTGCCATCTGTCGCGGTGTGTGGACCGTGAGAACTGCTCTGTGTGGAGCGTACTAAGATCACTTATTCATCTTACCTAAGAAACTAGATAACTGTGATATGATCTGTTTGTTTTCAAATTTGGTATAGGAACTTCTATAAATTAGAACAACAGTGTGTAAAATTTTCATGTGGATAAATTTAATAGTTTTGGAAATATAAAAAACCTATTAAAAAGTACTTAACTGACAGTAAAGAAAATTTAGATAGGGATCATACGTTTCAGTTTTTGTTATTTGAAAACAATAACAGCACGCTCAGTGCGCACAAGTTATTTTTAAGGAATTTTGATTCTAAACTTGTAATAATTTTGCTTTCGTGAGGAAAACAATAGTTTTGTAAGGTGGCAACGGCTTTGCACCTTACATGAGTCCATTTAACGTGACACTTTAGATTTTGTTGGAGTAATACTCTAAATTACGGTGTAGGAAATCTATGTGGAAACGCATCGGCGCCCGAGAATTCCGCGATTTTGTAATTAGAAGATTTTGCGGAAAGGCAGTACGCGAGACAGAGTTCGGCTACCTAGCCGCCGAAGGCCACAGCCTAACGGTATGAATGGTGAACTGGGGGATTTCTGTAATTCGTTTAGAGGGGCCACAGCGGTCGTCAACCTCTGAACGACGTGCGACTGCAGGTGTTGTGTGGTCGGCTGCTGGCGTCATAACGCCATCTGTCGCGGTGTGCGGACCGTGAGAACTGCCCTCTGTGGAGCGTACTAAGATCACTTATTCATCTCACCTAAGAAACTAGATAACTATGATATGATCTGTTTATTTTCAAATTTTACCGAAACAGAGCAGTGGATAGCGGGACGGGCTTTCTTGTGCGTGCTCTCGCCTATGTCCCACTAATTTTACGCCTTCGAGTAACTCAAGTGGGGCAGGCCAGGAGTTCCGAATACTAAACTTTCAATGCAAGAATCTGTTCGCTACGACGGGAATCTTGCCGGGAAAATCTCGAATGGTCTCTTGGGAGAAAACTTCAGTTAACGTGTTATTGCCCACAGCTGTGGTTCTTCCCAGTCGCCGAGGGCGGAGTTTACTTGTGAAATTTTGTAGAAAGAAAAGAATGGTGGAAAAGAGTTCTGTTCCCAGGCCGTACATTGGTCGGCACTGGCAAACTGGGTATTTTGAGAGCTTCTAGTGATGTAATTCGCTCGGTAAAAGTTGTGGGGAGAAAACAAAGGTGAAGAGCGATCTTGCTGGACTCTCGGTAATGGTCTTCCGTTCTGGGCTCTCGTACTGAGAGGATGTTAGCCAAGTCGTCTCCCGTCTTGGTTTTTCATTCTGAGTTGACGTTAGCCACGCCAGATCTTTGCTGCTGGGAAGATCATTGCAAATAGAGAAGTTCATGGACAGCGGTCTGTTGTCCGAGTAGTGTAGGAGTGTACTTTCCGAGACGCCACACGCCAACCGCACAGCCGCGCCGTCGCCGTCGGAGACCGCCGCTGCAACGGGAACATTACGGTGAGATCGCTCCCGCTTCGGCCTGTGTTAGGAGTAACGTTAAATAGTTGGATCACGTGCAATTGTTGTTTCCACAGAGGTTTCACAGTACTTTGGGGTGCAGTGGTTCTTCGTATTTTACGTTTTGTGTCGATGTCAGTCGGTCAGCCAAGTTATAAGAGATCGGGTTTTGGACCAATTGTAACACGGTTCACTGCCAATGCCAGTCAGGAGGGTAATTTGTAAATTGTTCATTGTGTTTTATTCAGCATTGATCTGAAGTTTATAATAAAATTATTGTGATTCAGTAGATCCTTTACTTTCAGTAGTTGATGCTGAATTCACCCTTTTGCGTTATTTTATTTTTGTATATGTGTTTCATGTCATTGAACACTCTAAGTGTTCATGATCATTCATGTTTGGAAGTAAAAACACGTGTGATTCATCGTCAACGCTACCACCACAGATTAATTAGGGTTGACAGGGCCACATTTAAATCTAGCGTTATCCATTTTTGCTTACAGTTCCACTCCCAATTTCTCTGTAAGTTGTTTGTCAGGGGCGAACACACGCAAAAATCGGAGAAGCAACGGGTTGGGTGTTACAGTTTAAAAGTTGATATTTATATTTTGTGTTAGGGTGGGAGTAGATGAGGGTGAATGTGAGTGTGTATGTGGGGACATACGGCACATTTCAGTTTTATAATGTATTACACCATCCGTAACTAGCAAGTGTTACGTAACCAGGATGTCCTGAAAACGGTGGATGACGTATGTCTAGGAGCGTTTGGTTTTGTAATAAGGCAGCCAGAAAGATAGTAAGAGGATACTTAGTTCTAAAATATATTTCAAGCATCGTTTTCTTTTAATTTTTGTTTCATTTGGTTTAATGGAACCTTTTGTGAATTTTTGCTATGTGAAATGTCGTAGATGCATCTGCCAATGCTGATTCGACTAAAGCGGTTTGCGCGCGAAATTGATCATGAAAGGTTAATCTGACTGGATGATAGTTTTGATCAACCAATGAGAGAAAAGATTTTCCCGCGTAATTGAATGAGTTAGATGCTCTGTGAGCGGCTGCATTCGGGCAGTCGTGGACTCGCTGTCGGACGAGAAGATCGTGTTAAATGTGTCCGAAAAAAATAGCTGTAAGATGAAAAAAATGACGGTTAAATCGCGCTCGGTTTATATCGCCGTGGTATCAGATGCAGTTCGGACATTTCGGTGAAGTTTTGAGTGGTTTTGGAATGTTGGTTGCAGAGTAAACCGCGTGTGAAACTATCGGCCTTTGTGAATATTCTGCTTGACGTGTTCCGTATGCATTTACAGAACATTTTGGCGAGCATCTTTCGAAGAATCCACTGAAAAGGACCGAATGTGAACTTGTTTAGTAACAATGTACTGCCTGTGGGAATTTCGTAATATTTCAGGTTGGACTTAGCACATTTCTGGCTGTCTTAACGTGTGTTATAAGCTGCACGAACTATTAGTAGATGTACTACTAACGTAAATGTGGGCTTGGTGACACCATAAATAAGGACCGTAATAAAACATCAGTATCTACAGACACTTTCAATGAAGGGAGGAAGCACCCACTTTGCCCGTTATTAATAGAGATATACATGTTTACCTTGTTACTTGAGTTATGCGGACTTTGTAATCGTAAGTATGGAGGGTGGTTTTCTTCAACGCTGCTTTTCTCATTGTCTCAATAGTATCTACGAATGCAGAGCAACGGGTGGTGAATGGACGCTATTCTGAGTTAGGTGGATATCAATAATTAAATCACAACGCAGCGCACCAACCCCGCCCCGCCGCAGGGTGACCGTTAGACATGCTCCTTGGTTTGAAGGAGGCGGCTAGGAGAGCAGGGATACCTTCCTAGAAGACAGTTGGCTGGCAGCTTTGAAAGAATCTGGAGACTCCCTCAGTACGCACTTGCAAGACAGACATAGCTTTTTGTAGCAAGAGCCGTTTAGATTGGCAATCAAGAAACAATCGCTATCCTGACGTTTTACCGCTGGGCCGAGTTTTTAAACAGTGCCTAGCAACGTCATTCAGCTTCGTTTGTCGGTGTCCTGGATCAGTCGACATCTAGTATCGCTTCGTCAGTGTCCATCACAAAGAACTCGTGGTAGGCGGCATGTTGACGAAAGTCTAGATCTGAGGCCTGAACAGTAACACCAGAGAAAATGGAGTACGACGTTTACTATTTGCGAGAAATAAATGTTCTACGTGATTCAGGCGATCGGAATACAACCTCTGCTGCAGTCTGCGTAACATACTGAGGCACTACAGGCTAGTTACGTACCATTATTCTCCACTGTTGTTTCTTATTGATTAGTATTTCTCTCTCCCTCATTTAAATCCTTCGCATCACATGCGAAACCTGATCTCGAATGTAGTGCACTATTTCCTCCCGATTCCAGTGCTTATTATTCGTTTACCCGTATATTTGTAAGCCTTAAATGCAGAATACGTTTCATATAATAGGTCAATTTTGCTCTTGCCACTGATATGACTGTTGTACGGCCCTTTCTGGTCACCAACATCTCAATGATAAGCTTCGATGGGTCGACTTTCAGATTGACTCTTGTATTCAGATTGACTCTTGTAAGTAGGATGGAGGCAGATGCTTCAGAGGTCACGTACTAAGACACCACCTTCTTTGAGTTTCATTTGTTAGAGGAAGTGGGGCACACACAAGGTGACCCGACGTCCGGATTAATCCGGACATGTCCTCCTCTGTAGCTCTTTGTCCGGGGTCCAGGCGGATTTTTACAGTGTGCGGCTTCTTCGCAAAGTTGAGTGTAATACAGTTAAATTTACAATTTGTCCCGTTCTATCGCTGGTTTCTTAAATACTTTAACTATTGGCACAGCCTTCGTGATAAACACGCGCGAAGGCGTTGTTAGTATGTGGCACGAGGATCGTCGATGTTATTGTTGATCTACCTATAAGCGAATGCAAATACCGGTTATTTAAAATTTTCGTTTCGTATCTTCGCTTTGTATTGGCTTGGCTTCCGGCAGTGCACGTGTGATTTGTGAGTGTAATTTTTAACCGAGTGAGTTACATAAAATATTTGGCTATGCCTAAACGAAAGTGTACGAGGTGTGGCTAGAAAAAAACCGGACTAGTACTGGTGAAACAATAAAACGAATGCAATAAGACTGAAAGTCGCGTGGCCTGCCACGTGACTCTCGCTCCGCCTACTGCTCGAGTTTCATCTGCCTCCTGCACTCAGTCTGCCCGTGGCGTCTGTTTTAAGTAGTTGACGTTTTGTCTGTGCGTCGGAAAATGTTGAGTGTACAGAAAGAACAGCGTGTTAACATCAAATTTTGTTTCAAACTAGGAAAATCTGCAAGTGAAACGTTTGTAATGTTACAACAAGTGTACGGCGATGATTGTTTATCGCGAACACAAGTGTTTGAGTGGTTTAAACGATTTAAAGATGGCCGCGAAGACACCAGTGATGACACTCGCACTGGCAGACCATTGTCAGCAAAAACTGATGCGAAAATTGAAAAAATCGGTAAACTTGTTCGACAAGATCGCCGTTTAACAATCAGAGCAGTGACTGAGTTAACAGGAGTTGACAAGGAAAGTGTTAGGCAGATTCTTCATGAAAGTTTCAACGTGAACAAAGTGTGTTCAGAAATGGTTCCAAAGTGTCTCACAATTGAACAGAAGGAACGCTGAAGAATGATTTGTTCTGACATCCTGGAAAACATTGAAAGTGATCCCACCTTCTTACAAAATGTTATTACTTGCGATGAATCGTGGTTTTTTACTTACGATCCCGAAACTAAACGCCAATCGATGCATTGGAAAACTCCTGGTTCTCCACGACAAAAAAAAGCACGAATGTCAAAATCGAAATTCAAGGCAATGATGATTGTTTTTTTTTGACATCAAAGGGATTGTGCACATTGATTGGGTACCAGAGGGACAAACAGTGAATCAGCATTACTACATTAGCGTCCTGGCTACCCTGCGTGAGCGAGTACGGAGAAAACGGAACGATTTGTGGAGAAAAAAGTCATGGATCCTTCACCAAGACAATGCCCCAGCTCACAGTGCGTTGTCAGTGAAGACGTTTTTGGCAAAACACAACATTCCCATCTTAGATCATCCACCCTACTCACCTGATTTGGCCCCCTGTGACTTTTTTCTTTTCCCTAAAGTCAAGTCAGCTTTGAAAGGAACTAGATTTGAGACTGTTGAAGCAGTAAAAGAAAAAGCGACGGAAGCAATGTATGGACTTACCGAAAATGATCTGCAGCATTGCTATGAACAGTGGAAAATTCGTATGGAGCGGTGTAGAGACCGAGGAGGAGAGTACATTGAAGGAGATAACATGAAATTGTAAATAATTGTAAATAAATGTTTTTTCCAGCATCAGTCCGGTTTTTGTCTAGCCGCACCTCGTACATTTTCTGATGTCTTTTCTTGCAAATATCCAGGTTTAAGAAAGGGAGAAATGAATTTGAAGCGGAATGTAAGATATGTGGAGCTGGAACGTACGTCTCAGTGGCCAATAAAGGTAAGAAATAACTCGACAGATTAACTGTCATGATTTTATTTCATTGTTTCATAGTCATTCAATTTATTTGGAAGGTTAAAGTGCAGTTTACATGTCGTCAGCTGCTGCTTGAATTGTAGATGTTGGTAGCGGTGCGTCGAATGAAGGTCTTAAGTTTTTAGTTTTGTAAGCAATTCCGTGTTGTTGACATAACAAAACAGTTGACGCCACACTGTCACCACAATCAATGTTTTTAATTTTTTTATATTGCTCAGTTAACTGCCACCTGACCATCGGTAACAATTAACTACCAGTGTTACCGGTAATTTCCGGCAGTCACGTGACTTGT
Source organism: Schistocerca nitens (assembly GCF_023898315.1). Classification (NCBI taxonomy): domain Eukaryota; kingdom Metazoa; phylum Arthropoda; class Insecta; order Orthoptera; family Acrididae; genus Schistocerca; species Schistocerca nitens. Next base: position 996,760,322 of record NC_064614.1, on the reverse strand, counting down.
CCAAAGCTGACGGGTGGTATCCTCATCTGCAGTTGAGCCGTGTGATGTGTCCTCTTCTTTCTTCCTCTGTCCTCCTTTTTTCTTCATTTGTCCTCCTTTTTGAAGCTGTTTCTCCTCCTTTTTAAACAATTGCATGTGGTCACCCTAGGCACACAAGGTGTACCACCACTTCATGTCGACCGATTCCGTGAATGACTGGGAGGTAATAGTTTATCATTCGGTACTAACTGTTCTTTCATATTATCGCTTTATATTGGTCACGTGTGGATTATTTCTTGCTGAGATGTATCAATGAGATGTGGGATTGTTTTGGGAAGCTCGTGTTTGCTATCACTCACGGATATCTTATTTCCATACATCATAGTCGATGCTATTTATAAAGCAACTGTGTCATTAATGATTTAAATAATAAAACATTATTTTTATGCTTTGTGCAGTGCATTTCAAGAATTTATTCCCATTATCAAATGCAAATATTTGCACTGGTATTTTATATGGTGTCTGTCCTCCCCCCCCTCTGTCTCTCTCTCTCTCTCTCTCTCTCTCTCTCTGTGTGTGTGTGTGTGTGTGTGTGTGTGTGTGTGTGTGTGTGTTTTGCTCTCACCCTCTAGCCGCTTACGGTTTTACTGCAACAAGAAAATCTGAAAACGTAGATATTGCAATTTTTTACTTGATATTGTTACTATAGAATATTTTTTGTCTATTTACTAACAGAAACTGCGCCTTTTTCACTATACAGAAATACAGCCACACACAAACCGTCATTCACACTGTTTTTTTCAAACGCATATAAAGGTCACACAACAGTCATTATGCAAGAAAAAGAATTCATTGAAAAACTCCTAAATTTTTCACAGAAAATAACATTGTGCAACCTAAAAAGGTGGAAAAATACAGTCCTATAAGAAGAAAAAGGAAAGTTAGAGAAAACACTCATTGGTCACAGGAAATGAAAAGAAATTAATCACCTGTATGTGCATGAGCCCCCTCTCATATTTCTATCTTACGACTCTCCTCTCTATTTACATGCGGTGGAGGGCTGCTATTCCTTCACACGCGGACTTCCCATGCAGCGTCTCTCGTCACCCGGGTGGTCCGGTGACAGGCGGGTTAAGCCGACGTGTGTGAGGCAGTCGAGTGAATGCTTTGCAGACGCCGACATTGTCAAGAGACACGCCCGCTGGGGTGTGAAGTAGCGGCTGGGCTAGAGGTTCCGTTACTTCGGAGAAACTTAGCGAAAACACTTTCTGGCGGGCTACCAGCGAGGCGTGGGAATGACTTGTGTACCCAGGCAGTTGTGGCGGGAAAATTCCCGCACTTTCTGCAAAATAGTAACGGTGATTGGTTTGCTCAGGGCATAGCGCCGTGACGTAGCAAAATCAGCACAGAAATTGGCGCCAAGAATCTCCATTGGTGGAATGGTAGTGCTCCGGCAATGGAGTGGAATTTCCGCCGGTTTTCGAGTTGCTGATTGGAACGTAACCACGGCCACTGTCGTGGGGGCGGGAATGTTGTGTGTTCGGCCTGTACGGGTGCTTTCGGTAGTGGGCAGTCGCCTTTCGGTCGAGGACGTCGAAGCAACCAGCCCGCGCCTGCGGTACGCCAGATCGTGTTCTGGGAGATAAGAAGACCGTTTGGTAATGTACGTCCGCAGCACCGGCAGATAGGGATTTTCCTAGGTGACAATCAGAGCTCAGCAGAGCGCGCCTGTTCATCCTTTTCTAACTTTGTTCTGTTTCGAGTAGCAGCAATTACTGTTGGGTTAGCTGTGTGTCTCTCTTGAGATTTGAGTGGAAAGGAATTGGCTCCACATACCACTTCGTCTTAAACCTCACGATCTAAGTTAGGGACAACTTCACCTTTATAGTGTTTGTATTAATCTCCAATTTTAGCCAATTTGATGTTTTATAAATATTTCCTGTATTTCTTTTACTATTCTGTGTTTAATCTTAATAAATCATATTGTTATTTTGGACAGAACTTTCATTCTGTTAATCGATAGAGCAACCCTATCATTCCTCACTATGCTAATGAAACCTTGGTTTATTTAACTTATTTATCAAATTAAATTATTGCAGGTGCCAAACTCTCTTCTACTCCACTAGCAGGGTTGATTAGAGTCAGTTCGCGTATTTCTTTTATCCTTGTGCAACAGCAAAAGTCGGAGTTAGAATAGGGGGGGCTTAGAGCATGATTTACATATGTGGATTCTAGTAGAAATTAGTGATAAATACACTGCTAGCCCCGGCACCTCGCATAATATGGCGACCCTTAGCCTCGGATCTTTCCTGAGAATCACTGATTAACAAACAGTATTCTTAGTACGAACATTCAAATTTTTTTTCTCTAATTTTTTTTTATTGATTAATACCCAAGTTTTTTTTCTGGTAGTTCCGCGTTTAGTTTTAAGTAGCGGCGCATGATTACAGTTTTTGTTTTCAGTGTATATATTTTTTTGTTCATTGTTTTTTGTGTTTCGTTGATGTGGTGTCCGTACCACATCGCACTTTGTCGGATTTGTGTGCGGTTTCTGTACCACATCAAATTGTGTTTGTGATTACAGCGTTGGAACAGCGTTGTTGAAATTTTATGTCTATGTGTAAAATTACAGTGAGTAGATAATTTTTACTGTATATTTTAGATAAATTTGTTTTTTCGTGAATGATCACGAGAAGTAAGGCACGACTATTAGCGAGCGAAACTAAAACAAAAGAGAATAGCATAATGGATAAGAGGCAGGTTACTGACGACGATAGGTTCAGAGATGAGATGGGCACATTTTTAGCAGCACAGGACGACAGGGTCATTGATGAGGAAGGTGATTTGGACGCGATCTCAGAGCAGCGTTGCGGCCGTGATTATGATAGTGAGGTAGAGGATGAAACAGAGACAGGCACACAGGTCGAGACGGTAGCAGAAGTTTATAATCAAACGAACGAGAGCAGACAGGGGCCAGCTCGGTCACGTCAGAGCTCTAGCGCCCAGGTGTCCAGAGTTACATCGCCCATGTGTGACGAGGATCAAAATGATGACATTAACCCAATACTAAGCTTCCTACGATCAATGAAAGAAGAAGCTGACGAACAACGTAAGAAGGAGAAGGAAGAAGCTGACGAACAGCGTAAGAAGGACACTCAGGCAATAATTTCGCATATAGGGAAAATTCGTGGGGAATTACTAACAATAAAGAAAGAATGTGGAGAAGCAAAACAGATGTCACTGGTAGCACAAAAAGTAGCAGGCCTAGCCAAAACGGCAGCAATGGGGGCAATGAAAGTTGCAAAAGTAACTTCTCAACTCGCAGGTCGCTTGCGACGTGCGACACAAGCCCACTCAAAATCCCTAGCGTTCTTAAAAACCCAAGGTAATATTGCGGTTACGAACATCACGAAACAAATGAAAGAAGTAGAGAGTCGGATAGCAAAACTAGAGCGAAACGGGCACACGAGCACTGCGCGTTCGGATACCAATGATGGAGTACACAGAATTGTGTCTCCGAGGAAAAGCCCGCCGTGCTCCAGCCCAGTGACAGAGTGCGGAACTAACAATGCACACGCAGAAACACCTAGTAATAGTTCAAATAATGGTAGTCCACTTAGGCGAGGGAATTCGGAGTGCCACTTCCACTGTGATACAGAGGTAGCACATCACAGTTATCAGCAAGATAGATCAGGACACTCAACAGACGTGCAAGTATCGGAAACGAGTGACAACACCAGTGCGAGGATCGGACAGGATTTTGATCACAATCACTTCCTGTCGATACTAAAATTCCAAAAGTTCAGAGATAATGGCGGGTCGATGCATCCGAAGAGCTGGGTGACGCAGTTTACTAATTCATTACCGTCATCATGGCCAACCCACGCAAAATTAGAATTCATGTGTGGACACATCGAAGGTCAAGCCGCGGAAAAGATGCGGGGTGTGGCAGCGACGTGTCGGACCTATCAGGAATTTGTTGGTGCATTCCTGCGTACCTACTGGTCAAAGGAAACGCAAGACAGGATTAAAGAGGAAATAATATTTTGTCCTGAACTGGAAGTGTCCGGGCATAGAAGCGCAACCAAATTTTTTGATGATTTACTCAAGAAGAATCAGTTTTTAGATAGTCCATATAGCAACGGAGAAATCATTAAATTTTGCTTTTCCAAATTGCCAGTTAGGTATCAACAGACACTTGTCGGGAAGTGTGGATCTGACATAGATGCATTCAAGAGTCTACTGCGCGAACTCGAAGTAGTCTTCGATAAACAAGACGCAAAGGACAGGAAGAAGGCGCAAAATAACAAATACCACGGGCCAGCAAGGGAAGACGACAACAGATCGCATAATCGGACTGGTCAGTTAGGAAACCAGGGTTACGGAAATCATGGTTACGCTATTCAAGGTTATGGAAACCAGAGACACGGAAACCAAAACGTCAGGGAACAGGGTCAATCTAGACAAGCAATCTGGGACAGGAGGAATGACGAACGGCAAAGCGACCGTAATTGGAGAGAGCGAAATCAAGGACAACAGGAGAACCGGGAGATAGAAATTAGACCTCCAAATCCTAATGCACGTCATAGGAGGGGGAGTCTAAGAAGGGATTGACGCTAGTCCATAGGACTCCACCACTTCTCTCACACAAAGAAGTTCGTGGAATAATAGTAGTTTAAGTGGTGTACATATTAGAATAGGCAAATGTATGAACCTTCCTTCGGGGAACAATAATCGTTACATTAATAGATTAAGATTGCTAAAGTATTAACACGCTGCGTTGTCTTGCATAAGAATTTACTGCTGCTATCGTCTTTTTGTTTATGTTCGCGATCTCCAATGTCGATGGAGTAGGAGACACTACCTTTTCATGAGCAATGTTTTTGTCCCTTCCTATCTGGTGTCCATGTTGAGGGATAATGATGAGTGACGAGATGTCGCACAAACGGGCGCACACAAGAACGTGCTCTTAGAAGCGTTCTGAGAAGTCGTGATACGCTCCATAGCGGCCACAACCAGTTCGTGAGTCGTTCATACCAATGCTTGCAGGCACGCGTCAGTGCACTGCAAGATTGTGGTATATTGCGTGATTTCGAGGATGAATATGGGCAGTATAGTTTGTTTTGCAGAGCTGCGCCAGCATCGTTGTCTTGCAAGTCGGGGTGATCCTGTGAGCGTTTGACTCCAATGGTGCCCTAGACGAGAGAAATGCGAGCATAAAGCCTACCATGCCAATGTGCTGGTTGGGGATTTAGCGTGCTGCTCGTGACTGTCACAGATGAATAACCAGGGACTTATACTTGGATATTCGTGACATACTGTGTAGCTGGCGTGTGTTGGGCGACTGAATCCTCAACAGGAACCACCCCTGGCTCGGTCATATTACATTGCTTCTGGAAAGGTGTGCTTTGATCCCGAAAACCGCATCAGATAGAGAAGGAAGTTGCAACTATAAATTTATTGTCGTGTATAGCCTTGGCTAACCCAGTCTCTGGAGTTTCAGTGAGGCGTAGTGAGAACTCGGAGGCCATGTCGTACGGCGCGCACATCACTGTCGTCAATAGCGGCGAGCAGCGAGACATCTCAACGTAACAGGAATTATGTGAGAGTATTGTATAAAAAAAAAGGTAATAATAATAATAATAGAGTACCATATTCTAGGATAAATTAAACTTTAGGATTTTTACAATAACTAGATTAATATTGTGGGGGTTTTCTACCACAAGTGTTGTGTTTGGCGCGCGCCTGTTGGGATGTTATTTTTCAGGTCATGAAACCACAGACCCGAGATGGAGGGACGACCGGCGAACGAACGTAGAATAGTTGCAATAACATAATTTATTCAGAAGACATAGAATGTAGATCGTTGGCATATGGTAGTTAATTCTTGAGCATGTCTACTGTCGATCTATATAATTAATAGTAATATTAGTGCGGGCCCGCACATTTAGTTGTTCATCCATTACATAGCATCAGTTATCACACACCATGTACAATACTGAGATCGGTCTCTACACATATATCAAAATAAATTATTTCCATGTCTAGATTAGATGTTATAATGATTGCCATAGATTAATAACTATAAAAGTAAAATAAGAGTGTCTGAAATGACAGACCATCAATGTTTCATTATGTAAATTTATTATAACATAGAAGGTCATGGGAAAAAGTTAGGCATAAGATTTTTGTAAGAATTGTGTAGTTGACGGGGATCGTGGCAATGCGGAGGCCGGCCGGAGCGGGAACAAGAGGTCTGCGGCTACCTGCAAGAAAAGAGCGTCAGCACCCCACCTGACGTGAAGGGCGAGCGCATCCGGTCCTACGAGCTGACAGCACGGGGCCATGTACCTGAGGGATTAGGCGGCAGACAGCCCTCGCCGGGCCACAAGCGAAAGTGGGGCTGGCCGTTGACACTGACACGCGACCCACACGCGACAGCCTGCTAGCTCTCCGGACGCGGCAGCCGTTTGGAGGGATTCCCTGCGGCAGACCACGTTGTCGTGAGTACACGAAGATCACATATCGTGTCAGAATCTGCGCCTCATGTGCCTCAGGACAGAAAGGGACGCTATATACTCACCTGTTTGGGTTTTTACAACTCACTAGCATTGGCCGATCTGCATACACAATGCAGTATCGTGCCACACTAACAAATGTATGGTCTCATTTCTTATTTCTCCTCTCTATTAGAGAGCAGTTTTAACAATAGTCGCTCCTAGTTCGATCCTGTATGGATGACCTCACACACTTGTGGAGTCACTCCACGTGCCATCATCCCTCGTCGAACTGCAATATTGGGAAACGTAAAGTTCTGTCCAGTGAGAGAAGAGACCTAGACTAGTGATGTATCCCAACGAGTAGACCTCAGAGACAATTAATCGACGTGAGGAGAGCCTATCACTGTGTCTTCCTACCGTACTGCCGTGATCATATGCGTGGGTCTGACTACAATCTCAACAGCATACTGCAGACACTCCAGAACTCCCTATTGCTGTTGCCACAACGTAGCAACAACACCCGACGTTTAGCCTTATGTGATGTCAGTACTGTGGAATTAGTGAAGTGCCACGGATATTTCTAACAATGTGATTTTGTGCCTCATTCTCAGCACAGTCGTGAACTTTGTGCAATGTGCACGCACAATTTGATGCCCCATGAACCTTGTTTTTTTCTTAAATTTCTTTCTCTTATGTTGTTTTTGTAATGTAGGTTATACCTTGTATGCGTTTGTGTTTTACACTGTAATTCTTATTACAGATTACTGTATTGTTCTCCACACCATGTTTTTTTTTGTATTTTGTGTTTATTGTTGTGTGTATGCAAACAGTGTGCCTGAAGTCCCCATAAACTGAAGCAGATACCACCACTGTCATTGTGAATAGACCATCAGTTCAGGGAACATTTTGTAAAGGTTATTCTTGCTGCAGGGAGACAGAATGAATCGGAGGTTGTAACTAGATTCTGAAAGCTCACAAAGAGATTGTTAACTTATATAGTATCATGTGTGAGTGAGTTCAGGTTAGTTTAATGATTAAAATTGTTGTAACATCTTGGGCATTTAATTGCAGAGCACTCCAACTCTGATTGTAAAGAATAAACTGCTCCATATTTGGCTCAGATGCCCGGGCCATATTTAGAGCGTGAATGTCTGCGTGAATCGGTGTTTGGAAGGGGCTCCCTGGGTATGGATGTGTGATGTGAGTGTTAGTGTTCCATATTAAGAAGGTGAAGTTGGCTACATCATAAATAATCCTCCCTCTATGAGCTGCATTTTTCAGTTGCAGTGATTTTCTTTATAGAGTGCGGCATGTGGAGCCAGTTGCGAGATTGTTCTTGGGCGATTGACTCACTACCTTGCTCCTAAGTGAGCCAACCGCTCACCAATTACAATCTAAAATGGCGTAGGGGCTATGAGAGGTGGCATGAGCCCCCTCTCATATTTCTATCTTACGACTCTCCTCTCTATTTGCATGCGGTGGAGGGCTGCTATTCCTTCACACGCGGACTTCCCATGCAGCGTCTCTCGTCACCCGGGTGGTCCGGTGACAGGCGGGTTAAGCCGACGTGTGTGAGGCAGTCGAGTGAATGCTTTGCAGACGCCGACATTGTCAAGAGACACGCCCGCTGGGGTGTGAAGTAGCGGCTGGGCTAGAGGTTCCGTTACTTCGGAGAAACTTAGCGAAAACACTTTCTGGCGGGCTACCAGCGAGGCGTGGGAATGACTTGTGTACCCAGGCAGTTGTGGCGGGAAAATTCCCGCACTTTCTGCAAAATAGTAACGGTGATTGGTTTGCTCAGGGCATAGCGCCGTGACGTAGCAAAATCAGCACAGAAATTGGCGCCAAGAATCTCCATTGGTGGAATGGTAGTGCTCCGGCAATGGAGTGGAATTTCCGCCGGTTTTCGAGTTGCTGATTGGAACGTAACCACGGCCACTGTCGTGGGGGCGGGAATGTTGTGTGTTCGGCCTGTACGGGTGCTTTCGGTAGTGGGCAGTCGCCTTTCGGTCGAGGACGTCGAAGCAACCAGCCCGCGCCTGCGGTACGCCAGATCGTGTTCTGGGAGATAAGAAGACCGTTTGGTAATGTACGTCCGCAGCACCGGCAGATAGGGATTTTCCTAGGTGACAATCAGAGCTCAGCAGAGCGCGCCTGTTCATCCTTTTCTAACTTTGTTCTGTTTCGAGTAGCAGCAATTACTGTTGGGTTAGCTGTGTGTCTCTCTTGAGATTTGAGTGGAAAGGAATTGGCTCCACATACCACTTCGTCTTAAACCTCACGATCTAAGTTAGGGACAACTTCACCTTTATAGTGTTTGTATTAATCTCCAATTTTAGCCAATTTGATGTTTTATAAATATTTCCTGTATTTCTTTTACTATTCTGTGTTTAATCTTAATAAATCATATTGTTATTTTGGACAGAACTTTCATTCTGTTAATCGATAGAGCAACCCTATCATTCCTCACTATGCTAATGAAACCTTGGTTTATTTAACTTATTTATCAAATTAAATTATTGCAGGTGCCAAACTCTCTTCTACTCCACTAGCAGGGTTGATTAGAGTCAGTTCGCGTATTTCTTTTATCCTTGTGCAACAGCAAAAGTCGGAGTTAGAATAGGGGGGGCTTAGAGCATGATTTACATATGTGGATTCTAGTAGAACTTAGTGATAAATACACTGCTAGCCCCGGCACCTCGCAGGTTAACAAACGAAAGAACTGTACCACACTAGTCACTGAAATAAGATAAACATTACAGATAGCACCCATTCTACAGTAATACGTTAATTTGAATAATTGTACAGCTCGACTAATGTATAGTCAAATAAATATAGAGATCTACTCATTCTCATTACTATGCAGGTGCTTTTACTGAGTTTTTCTGTCATATGGTTTAGTGCTTCAGTGTTTATTCTGCTCAGTGAAATTGCTGTCATCAAATATAGTCAAGCTTTACTCTCTCTCAGCGAAATAACCAACATGTACATAGTGGATAACTTTTTGTGTTTGCTGCATTGCTTTGTGCTTCCATACAGAAACAAGAATATGAACACTCATTCACACCATCAAGCTCACACACACCGACAAGCGCAGCGGAACAAAGCAGAAATGAAGTGCAGTAATGATAATTGACTAAGTAACTGATGGAGTATATGTTTAATTACTAATGACTGTGTGTATTTACATCAAAGTGGAATCACAAAACGTTAGTAATACAATTCAACTTCTTTAATATAAAACTTTAATGGAAAACACCTGATTTATGACACTCCTGTAGTCAGTCTTCAAAATCTCTGACATACCTAGAATTTAACTAGTTGTAAAAGTGTGAGGACTGTATGGCACTTGACAGTGAGAGAAATTTCGGGGTCTGCATGTTCCAGTAAGCTCTACTGGGTACTGTCAACATGTCTGTTTACAAAGTTTTTCACAGCAAGTTTAATTTAGTTTTCATTATTTAATTTCCTACTACTGAAAAGTGTATTAATAATTTATTTGAAAGACTCATTCGACGTGAATACCACACAGGTTTGTAATAAATAAGCAGAATTATGGTTTTCTGGCTACATATCAGAGAATCGCCTGCCTCTCGTTGAATATATATGGCTGTTGCAGTATATTACTGGACTGCTACATCTTGCTGAGCTTAGATAGCTGCAAAATGGTTACGGCTCTACTTACAAAATTTAATAAATTCACTGAAAATAAACACAGCAGAGATTCCATTCAAAACAATTGAGCAAAGTCCTTCCTTTATCATCTAAAACAACACATTGGGGGCTCGAGATTTGCTTCCAATGAGATAGGTTGTCAAAACACATATATTAATGCCAACAATGAGCACTCACACTGTCATTATATACTGAAGACCCAGACCCAAAGAAACTGGTACACCTGCCTAATATCGTGTATAGCCCCCGCGAGCACGCAGAAGTGTCGCAACACGACGCGGCATGTACTCGACTAATGTCTGAAGTAATGACGGAGGGGATTTACACCATGAGCCCTGCAGGGCTGTCCATAAATCCGTGAGAGCACGAGGGGGTGGAGCTCTCTTCTGAACAGCACGTTGCAAGGCATCCCAGATATGCTCAATAATATTCATAACTGGGGACTTTGGTGGCAGCTTAAGAGTGTTCCTGGAGCCACTCTGTAGCAATTCTGGACGCATTGGGTGTCGCATTGTTCTGTTGGAATTGCCCAAGTCCGTCGGAATACATAATGGACGTGAATGGATGCAAGTGATCAGACAGGATGCTTACGAACGTGTCACCTGTCAGAATCGTATCTAGACGTATCCGGGGTCCCATATCACTCCAGCTACACACGCCCCACACCATTACAGAGCCTCCACGAGCTTCAAACGCACAATGTCCATGGATTCATGATGTTGTCTCCATACGCGTACACGTCCATCCGCTGGACACAATTTGAAACGAGACTCGTCCGACGAGGCAACGTGTTTCCAGTCAACAACAGACCAGTTTCAGTGTTGACGGGCCTAGGCGAGGCGTAAAGCTTTGTGTCGTGCTATCCTCAAGGGTACACGAGTGGGCCTCCCGGTCGGAAAGCTCAAATCGATGCTGTTCCGTTAAATGGTTCGCAGGCTGACACTTTATGGCCCAGCACTGAAATCTGCAGCAATTTTCGGAAGGGTTGCACTTTGTCACATTGAAAGATGCTCTTCAGTCGTCGTTGTTCCATTTTTGCAGGATATTTTTTCCGGCCGCAGCGGTGTCGGAAATTTTATGTTTTACCGGATTTCTGATATTCACGGTACATTCGTGAAATGGTCGTACGGGAAAATCCCCACTTCATGGCTACCTCGGAGGTGCTGTGTCCCATCGCTCGTGCGCCGACTATAACACCATGTTCAAACTCTCTTAAATCTTGACAACCTTCCACTGTAGCAGCAGTAACCGATCTAACAACTGCGGCAGACACTTGTTGTCTTATATAGGCGTTGCCGATCACAGCGCCGTATTCTGCCTGTTTACATACCTCTGTATTTGAATACGCATGCCTATACCAGTTTTCTGGCACTTCAGTGTATTTGCAAACGTGAAATAGACATTTATTTAAACCTTCAGCGTTCCACAAAACATGTACTATACCCTTAAGAATAATTCATGTCTTATATTACGACGCATCCGTTTCTTATGAAAGACCATGTAATATTCACGCCGGCCGCTGGTGGCCGAGCGGTTCTGGCGCTACAGTCTGGAACCGCGCGACCGCTACGGTCGCAGGTTCGAATCCTGCCTCGGGCATGGATGTGTGTGTTGTCCTTAGGTTAGTTAGGTTTAAGTAGTTCTAAGTTCTAGGGGACTTATGACCTCAGCAGTTGAGTCCCATAGTGCTCAGAGCCATTTGCCAATATTCACTTCTTTATAAAGACAGTTGATTCTCATACGACAGTCCATCTGCACGACACAGTCCATATACAGCACAATGCTGTTATACAAAATTGTGTTAATATCAGCATTCGCTGTTACACTTTTCTTTGTCATCTTCTGCCCAAAAGCTGTCAGTCAGAACTCAGGCAGCCATTTAAAAGTCTTGAAACACGATATAGCCGTCGTACACCATTAAACGAATCTTGTTGTCTTATGTTCTTTTCTTCTTTCTTTCAACCTTGTACACCGTATTACTTCTGCTCCTTCTTGCATCTTTCAATCGGCTTTTCTTCTTTCTTGTCATGCCTCCACAGTCTTCAATAATTTTTACATTTGTGATGTCTGAGATTACAATTTGTGGGCTCTTTCTAATACAACGTCATTACTGTTAGCAACAATGCTCTTCATTACATTTACAATTCCTCAGAATGATCTCACTTTAACTTTTCTTGTTACAGTACCTTTTTCTGATTTCTCCTCCACATACCACAGACTGACCATTGTCTCAAAATACTTCTTTTTACCCCAATAGACAGATCGTAACTGTTGCCATCATAGCACTCCAACATTCAACTTTCATCTCGCTGTCATCTGTCTTTCTCTTCATTTCAAGAATATCGGTACTATTATCTAACAGGCATACCATTGACTTACACACATTTAAGACATTAATAGTACACAAAAAAGTACAAGAGAATGAATATATTGATAAATAGTTTCATACATTCGAAGATATTAAGTTACGTATTTATATTAACGAAATCATTAAATAAAATAATCATTAAAAAATCGATTAAATAACTATTTTCTGCTTTGGTAATTTTCTTTGTTTTCAGTGTAGTGTCGAAGTCATACATAGCAGTTACATAAGAGGAAAGTCTGTCACAGTATTACTAGACATCACATACCTGTTCTCGAATATCCTTATTAAATAAGCCAATGGAGTCATAAAGAAAAATTTGCGAAAGTGCAAAAGAGTGTTTCCAATGTGAAGCTGCTGAACTTGTAGAATTACTAGAATTAACCCTCCAACATAGTTCCTTTGCATTCAGCTATAAAAATTAACAGCGAGATAGGCTCATGCATATGTTACAATAGTTGACATTTCTGTTAAGCGCTTAGAACAGAAAATATTGAGCATCCAGAAATCCTACTTAAACATAGTGTACTAAAACTTAGTTAAATATGACATGAGTGACAGCGCTAAGATCACACGACTTGGAATTCGAACACCTGGAAACTTCTGTTCAAACAATCTCCGGGCAGTACGAGTGGGCTCTGCACGCATATGCGAATCGTAAATATACACAGTTTGTGGAACTGAATAACTCTGTCGTGCCATCGTTGAGTTCGCAGTCTTCTGTGTTACACACGCGATGTTAGTTTCACTGTTCGAGTAACACTGGCCGAAAAGGCGCGTCGGGAGAAGAGGGACCTAATCGACAGGCCTGCAAGGCTCCGGTGGCCGACAAACACAATCCGCGCATTGTCCTGTAAACTCCACCCAGAAAAGGTCGAGGGAGGGCCCAGTAATCCCCCGTCACAACACCGCGACTTCCCCGGCAGGTAGAAGAGCCGAACACCTGCTCCAGCTTACCTTCCGTTGTGTTCTGATGATGAGGACCGGAGATACTCCAACAATAACTGCAATTCCTAAATATTTACAGTCGGAAGTGATAAGAAGTTTCCTTTTATCTTCTGTCGAAAGGAATAAATTAGCTCTTCTTTAATCACGACGTGATTTTCAGAAAATACCGAAATACGAAAATAAATATCGTATCTCTTCTGCTCGACAAAGCATCCTTTAAAATAAAATAAGGTATATACCCGTGAATCAGCAAATGATAACATGTAATGTGCATGTGCGCAGGGCGAACCGGAACTCTACCCACGAAATTTCGGAGGCTGTCCAGGAATATTTTCCGAGTATTTTGCTATGAGGGACCCACGGTCTCTGGTGCTTCATTACAGAGTAATTACTTTTCGTTTGATTTCTGACTCCTTGGATCGGTATTGCATTGAAAATATCTTCAGAATCGTGAAAATGTCGAACGTATGCGCTGTGAATCTTGTTTGGAAACAAATATTTTCCATTTATTCCGAGTAGTTTCTGCTGACTACAGTAAGGTCTACTTCACTCTTGGTCCTCAACCTTGCATTCAATACAGCTCGCTCCAGTGTTTAGATAGTTTTTCCAGCAGTGTTAGTTGTACATTAACAGCGATGTACAACAGTACGGATGAAAAATGTGACATGTCCATCTCTATGGGTTCACTTAATGTTATTACCGCAGCGACGGCAACCACAACACGGTAGTTTTGCGTCAGTACATAGGCGCAAACGAATAACTGTATCCTTTCGTGTTACTACGTTTTGGTGATTCCGTATTACAGGCGCTTTCGCTCTTGTCAAAGATGGAACAACGCCTATCAAGGCACAATTACATTATTGTTTTGCAACGAGCCACCGGAGACCACGAGACCTCAAACCAAAATACTCAGAAAATACCCCGAGAAAGCTCTGAGATTTGGTTGGTGGTGTTCTGGTTCGTCCCCTATAACTAGATCCGTGAGCGCATCTTCTCTGTCTGGTTTAAAAACACGAAAACTATTTTTTGTAATAATAATTCTACACCCACATTTATACTGCGCCGGCCGGTGTGGCAGTGCGGTTCTAGGCGCTTCAGTCTGGAACCGCGTGACCGCTACGGTCGCAGGTTCGAATCCTGCCTCGGGCATGGATGTGTGTGATGTCCTTAGGTTAGTTAGATTTAAGTAGTTCTAAGTTCTAGGGGACTGATGACCACAGATGTTAAGTTCAAAAAAATGGCTCTGAGCACTATGGGACTTAACATCTATGGTCATCAGTCCCCTAGAACTTAGAACTACTTAAACCTAACTAACCTAAGGACAGCACACAACACCCAGTCATCACGAGGCAGAGAAAATCCCTGACCCCGCCGGGAATCGAACCCGGGAAAGATGTTAAGTCCCATAGTGCTCAGAGCCATTTCAACCATTTATACTGCGCAAACAACTATAACTGAATGGCAAGGGCTACTTCCCAGTGTACCAGTTATTAAGGTTTCTTAACGTTCCATTCACACATGGAGCCCGGAGACGATTATTGCTTAAACGCCTCATTGGGCACTGCAACTGGTCTGGACTTACCTTCGCGATCCGTAGGGGACCGATACTAGTGTTGTAGTACATTCCTAGACTCATCGTTTAAAACTGGTTCTTTATATTTAATAACCAGGCATCGTCGTGATAGTTTGTTCCATCTTCAAATGTCTACCAGTTCAGTTTCCTCAGCATCTCCATAACACTGTCTCACGGGTCAAACTAATATGCGACCGTTAGTGCTGCCTTTCTCTTTTTCGCTGAATGTTCTCTGTTAGCCCTATTTGGTATGGGTGTCACACAGTTGGGCAATATTCTAGAATGGATCGCACGAGTGTGGTTTTTGGAGTCTCCTTTGTAGATAGCCCGCATTTCTCCAGTATCCTACTAATGAACGGAATTCTGCCCCCTGCATTACCTACAACTGAGCCTTTGTGACCGTTCCATTCTATGTCCCTACAAGTTATTACCCCCAGGTATTTCTAAGAGTTGATCGGTTCCACTTGTGACTTGTTGATATTGTAGTCATAGAACATTATCTTGTTTTTGTTTTGCGTAATGCACAGTATAACATATCTGAGCATTTAAAGCAAGTTGTCAATCTTTGCACCACTTTGAAATCTTACCAAGATCTAACTGAATATTTTTGCAGTTTTTTCCTCAGATAGCACTTCATTATAGGTAACTACTTCATCTGTGAGAAGTCTGAGGTTATGAGGTTACTAAAATATTGTCTGCAATGTAATTACCATACAGCATTGACAACAAGGGTCCCAGTACACTTCCCTCAGGGCACCCTCGAAATTACTTCTACATCTGTTGATGATTCTCGATTCAAGATAACTCGCTGCGACCTCCCTACGAAAAAAATCCTCAGTCCACTTACAAATTTCGCTTCGTACCTCATGCGATCGTACTTTTGATAGTAAGCGTAGATGTGGTACTGAATCATACCCTTTTCGGAAATCGAGAAGTACTGCTTCTATCTGGCTGCCTTGACCCATGGGTTTCAGGATGTCATGTGAAAAACTGCGAATTGTTTCATATGACAGATATTCCCGCAATCCATATTGGTTGGCATGGAGGAGATAACTCATTACGTTTGAGTTCAGAATACGTTCTAAGATTCTACAACAAATGAATCTCAAGCACACAGGACGTTAATTTTGTGGTTCACTTCCGATATGCCTTTTATAGACATGCGTGACCTGTACTTTCTTGTAATCACTGGGCACCGTTTTTGTTCGAGTTATCTGTGATAGATTATGGTTAAAAAGGAGCTACCTCGGACGCAAATCATTTCCCTTATAGAATCTAATAGGAATTCCGCCGGGCGACGAAGCTAAGTTAAATTTTAGTGATTTTAGCTGTTTCTCAACACCAGTGACATTAATATCTGTCACTTATCTTTGTAGTGGTGCGAGAATTATGGAGGAGCATATCCCCTGGGTATTTCTGAATATCATTGTCTTTGTTGCAAAGTGGAACATACACGAGCGTTGTACAGCTGTATATTAAGGGACAAAAAAAAACAACAGAGTATTCATCACAACTTATGTCATCAGGACTTATATAACAAAAGAACAAAAAAATATTAAGGTAACAAAGCATAACGATTTTTCGTGTTAGGACAGAGATTGCATGGTAACGTTACCGATGACAGTGCCACTAAGAGGAAGTAAATAGTGCAGAATTCGAATCAAGAACTGATACTAACATAAGTAACTTAGAAGCAGATATCCTCGATAGAGCCAACAATTCAAATCACTTATTAAAGGCGAGTAAGTCTTCCGGTACAGACTGTATGCCAATTAGGTTTCTTTCAGAGTATGCTGATGTAATAGCTCCATACGTAACATTCATATGCAACCGTTCTACGAAATAGCCATACCTGAAGATGGTAAACTTGTACAGGTCACAGGAATACAGAAGAAAGGAAATAGCAGTAATCCGTTGAATTACAGACCTACTTCACTGACGTACGATTTGGGAACGTGTACTGTGTCTGAACGTTATGAATTATCTCAAGGTAACGCTCCATTGACACATAGTTAGCACGGGTTCAGAAAATATCGTTCTTGTTAAACACAGCTAGCTCTTAATTCACACAGAGTAATGAGTGGCACCGACAGGGGAACTCTGACTGATTTCATATTTCTAGGGTGCCGGAAGGCTTTTGATACCGTTCCACACAAGCGGCTTCTAATCAAACTGCATCCGTATGGAATATCGTCCCAGTTGTCCAATTGGATTCTTGATTTCCTCGCAGAAAGGCAACAGTTCGTAGTAATTGACGGAAAAGTTATCGAGTAAAACAGAAGATGTATCTTGATCTCCCCAAAGAACTATTATCGGCCCGCCCTCTGCTGTTCCTAATCTACATACACGATTTAGGAGGCAATCTGAGTAGTCCTCTTAGATTGTTTGCAGATGATGCCGTCATTTACCGTCTAGCAAAATCATCTGATGATCCAGACCAATTGGAACACGATTTAGACAAGATATCTGTATGCTGCGAAAAGTGGCAATTGACGCTAAATAATGAAAAGTTTGAGGCCATCCACATGAGTGCTAAAAGC
This sequence comes from Schistocerca nitens, assembly GCF_023898315.1. Lineage (NCBI taxonomy): Eukaryota > Metazoa > Arthropoda > Insecta > Orthoptera > Acrididae > Schistocerca > Schistocerca nitens. The sequence goes on along the minus strand of NC_064614.1, from coordinate 996,742,742 downwards.
AATCCGTTAAATTTCGGTCACATGATAAATCACACAAATGTGAAAGCTCTTAGTTGAAATAAATAGTAATTACAATGACGAACAACTTAAATTGGAACGATCACATAGATAATGTCTTGGGTAAGGCGAACCAAAGGTTGCATTTTACTGGCAGAACAGTTAGAGGATGCAACAGGTCTACTAAAGAGACTGACACTTCTCCGTCCTCTGCTAGAGTATCGCTGTGCGGTATGGGATCCTTACTAGACTAGATTGAGGGAGGACATCGAAAAATTTCAAAGAAGAGCAGTTCGTTCTGTATTATCTCGAAATAGGGGAGAGATTGTCACGGACATGATACGCGAGTTTCAGTGGCTATCATTAAAACAAAGGCGTTTTACGTTGCGGCGAAATGTTTTCACCGAATTTCAATCTCAACGTTTTCCTCCGAATGCCTAAAAATAAATGGACGTCCACCTGCATAGGGAGAAGTGGTTATAGTAATTAAGTAAGAGAAAACAGAGCTTGCAAGGAAAGATTTAGGTGTTCGTTGTTCCCGCGCGCTGTTCGAGAGTGGAACGGTAGAGAAATAGTGTGAACGTGGTTCGATGAACCCCCTGCCAGGCACTTAAATGTGAATTGCAGAGTGTTATGTAGATGTAGTTATAAATATGCGTCATAGAAGAAGAATGTAAACGGTAAATAAGCTAAACGAGTGCCTTAGGCGCAAGTAAGAGGGAATATCGCAGTGCGTTATGTAGACAATCGATGGCGTTCTTGCTCTTTCTCTGACAATAGAATATATTGTTCAAGTTTGTCATCTGTATGGCGACGTCTTGTAGGGAGCCAGCGAGAGAGAACTTGGGGTATAAGTAGGCTGTGACGTAGTGAGCAGGTAGTTCCCAGGTATACTGGGTGCAAACATCACAGATTCCTGGCTGGATGCAAATTTCAGTGGCTGCAGTTTTCATACATTCAGCCTTCGCATACGGTCATTAGATACGTGCAACAACCAGTAGTTTAGACGCTATAACACACTGAAGTTACAGCGTATCTTTGAGACACCTTGAATTTCACTGCAGGAATTTTTTCGTATAGGAAGTTACCGTCCTGAGATTAAGACTGCTTCTTTTGTGGACTAGGTGGTCTTATTATCTTTCTGTTTTAGAATCCCGTGCATAGCTGTAGTCTGATATATGCTAACTGTCACAATCTGTAGTTTTAAAGTCGTGAAGACACTCGGAAACTACGCATTTCTCAGCGTTTTAACTATAAAGTCACTGTCAAAATGCTGCCAAACTGTAGGCAGAGCCACAAAAATGGTTCGCCAGCCCATCGTCAAGTTGTGAAGGGTCTACTCTGTTTCAGTGCTCCGATATTTGAGAATCGAGTACTTCCGTAATGGTACACGCCGTCGCCTTAAGTGACAAGGGATAGTTTCTTTCGCGCACTTATTTTTGTTGTTGGTTCAAATGGCTCTGAGCACTATGGGACTCAACTGCTGAGGTCATTAATCCCCTAGAACTTAGAACTAGTTAAACCTAACTAACTTAAGGACATCACAAACATCCATGCCCGATGCAGGATTCGAACCTGCGACCGTAGCGGCCTCGCGGTTCCAGACTGCAGCGCCTTTAACCGCACGGCCACTTCGGCCGGCTTTGTTGTCGGTAATTAAATACGAACTTGTATGTTCGAATTATGATGCACAACTCCCCTTTTGTTTAGTTTAAGAAGTGCCCACAGTTTAAAGTATTATGTTTACGGCCTTGTAGATCCTGTACGAAATACTGCTGCTAAGGGTATTTGGACGAAGTGAATGGTAAACACAGATCGACCTGCAGAAAAGCATCCTGATTTAGGTTTTCCTTTGTTTGCCTAAATTACTTAACATGAATACTGAGATGTTTCGCCGGCCGAGGTGGCCGAGCGGTTAGCCGGCACGGTAGCTTAGCGTGTTCGGTCAGAGGGTTAGCCGCCCTCAGTAATGGATCAACAACGAACTGAAACGGGTGTCTTTCGACGTCCGCCTAGAGTAGATACAACGAACGAAAACGAACAAAATGAGATTAAAAAAAAAAAAAAAGCGATTCTATGCGCTACAGTCTGGAACCGCGAGACCATTACGGTCGCAGGTTCTAATCCTGGATCGGGCATGGATGTCCTTCGGTTAGTTAGGTTTAAGTAGTTCTAAGTTCTAGGGGACTGATGACCTCAGAAGTTAAGTCCTAGAGCTCAGAGCCATTCGAACTTTTTTTTTTTTTTGAGATGTTTACTACTACTAAGGATATTGTCAACTGTCTATCCCATCCTTCTCAAACTAGACCTCTTGGTATGTATATATGAACTTTTTTTTGTTCATAAGCTGTGATATCGGTACCATGACATTTGCAGTATTCTTGTAAAAGTGTTCCACTGACGAATAAAACTGCTACTGCTACTACGTGCCACTATTACCACTACTACTGTTAGTACTATTATTTTAGTCACGGAGCACAGTACCGGTATCATGATCATTCTCATACAATCAGCCACTGTAGTGTAGTAATAACTTCAAATGATTTGAGTGGGAGCCATACTCTGAGAGTATGATCGGAGAAGACTTTCAAATGATGTGACTAAAAGTATAAGAAGCCGACCTTGCCTAGGGTATTGGTGGGTCTCGGGTAGCGGATAGTTAATGTTCTAACAGAAACTGTGGACAGATGTGATTACAGAATAAGCAGTCTCGGACCGGGCAAAACAAAACCAAATCCACTTTGCGTCTGTCTTATAGCCAGCGGCAAACTGGTCAGCCTGTGTTCACCAGTGGTGCGGCTGTAATTTATATTCTGGAACTAACCCTTCCAGCCTTAACACCCTGAGTTCACTCAGTGACTCTACTCAACCCCACCTGATTCCCGGTATAATCACCATGGAGCATTTTGATAATCACAATATTACCGCAGGTGGTCAATCCACTGCCAGTATTACTGGCGCAACTGGTCTTTCGGATTCTGGGGCGGCCAGATTAAAGTGCAGTGTGATTCAACAAAGATGGAGTCCTCTGTCCAATTTAAAACCAAAACAAATATTTACCAACACATAACATACAAACACTTACGCGAGCAAGTAAACTTCATAAACTGGGCGACACATTAAAAGAACAGAAAATTCAAATTTTGGCACTTCAAGAAACGCGAATGACGGACAAAAAGCACACGAACTTTGGCAGTTATCGTCTTTTTAAAAAGAAAACTGATAAAAGAATACTTAATAATAGACCACATCTGGGAGTTGCTTTCGCAGTCTCCAAAATTTTTTTAAATTCAATAACGGAGGTAAACCACATTAACAATAGACTAATTACAATTTCTCTTAAATGCACAAGTAAAGCATACACTTAATTAATGCCCATATGCCAGTCAATGAGGATACCCGTAAAAAACCCAAAGAAGTTAAAGCAGGATATCTCGTCTCCTACCTTCCAAACTTTACAGAAGCTCTCCTGCGAAACTTGCAGAACTAGCACTCCTGAAAGAAAGGATATAGCGGAGACATGGCTTAGCCACAGCCTGGGGGATGTTTCCAGAATGAGATTTTCACTCTGCAGCGGAGTGTGCGCTGATGTGAAACTTCCTGGCAGAGTGAAAATCTCATTCTGGAAACATCCCCCAGGCTGTGTCTAAGCCATGTCTCCGCTATATCCTTTCTTTCAGGAGTGCTAGTTCTGCAAGTTTCGCAGGAGAGCTTCTGTAAAGTTTGGAAGGTAGGAGACGAGATACTGGCAGAAGTAAGGCTGTGAGTACCGGGCGTGAGTCGCGCTTCGGTAGCTCAGATGGTAGAGCACTTGCCCGCGAAAGGCAAAGGTCCAGAGTTCGAGTCTCGGTCGGGCACCCAGTTTTAATCTGCCAGGAAGTTTCATATCAGCGCACACTCCGCTGCAGAGTGAAAATCTCATTCTGGAAGTTAAAGCAGCTTGGGAAACGTTAGAAAGCATCATCTCGAAAGTTCCCACAAACCATGTTAAAAATTTAAAGGGTGGTTTTAATGCTCAATTACGTAAAGAGACAAAATATCAGTAAACGGTGGGTGGATTTCCAGTGCATAAAAGGAACCCTTCTAAGCGAAAAACTTGGCAGGCACCCGATACATTTACTGGGGAATTTCAAATCGATCATGCAGCAATTTCATACCCTATCTATACGAAAATTTTCAATTTCTAATTTAGGAAAGGGGCTAATATTGATTCTGGTTATTATTTAACGCGAATAAAAGTAAAGCTTGAGCCTCAACAACTCTTCAAAACAAAAAAATGTTTTCCCAAAATTTGACATAGCTGAAACAACACCAACCACAACAAGTGAACATGACAAAAACCAATCCAACAACTGGCAAAGCCTACAAGAAACGTTCATCAAAGCAGCACAAAATTTAATTCCGCTTCGAAATAAACAAAAACACCCCTCGTGGAATGCGGATTGTGAAACGGCAGTTAAGTCTGGGCATGAAGCATTCAAAAACGGGAATACTAACAAAACCGAAAATACGTACAAAACCTTTCTAACTATAAAAAAAGAAACATCTAAATTAATCCGTCAGACTGAAAGAAACTAAAAAAATGGCCAACTTTTAGAAATCGAAAGAGGCTTCCAATAGTACAACATAAGAAACTTTCATGATTCATTCAAAACAAAACAGAGCGTTTACCAGCCTCAAAGTCTTTGTTCAAATATGGAAATAGTAGTTTGACTCTTAACAACAAGGAAAATTGTAAGGTATTTGCTAATTATTTTGAGAAAGTATTAAACTATCCAGCACCAATGGATAAATTCCAGCCACAGCAAACTAATAACACCAACCTTAACTCTAAAGCACCTGGCGAAATCGAATTAACTAAACAAATTAAGAGACTTAAAAGCACTGAAGCATCTGGAGAAGGAGGTATAATTGCAGAACTGCTAAAATCAGCTGGGCCTAACACTATAAAAGAGATCACTCAACTAATAGGACAGATCTGGCAAACCGAGAAAATACCTGAGGACTGGAAAACTGCCGTAATTCATCCATTGCATAAAAAGGGGGATAGAACCGATGTTAATAATTACCGAGGAATCTTTATTTTCCCTGTCACATTCAAAATTCTTTTGCACTGTTTACTTGATCGAGCGCAAGAACAAATATAACCCAAAACTGGTGGATACCAAGGAGGCTTTAGACGTAACAGATCCTGTCTGGAACAAATTCTTAATTTCAAAAAAAATCCTTAGGCACCCAAGTATTTCTAGTAACAATATTGCATGTACATTTGTGGATCTTAAAAAGGCGCACGACTCAGTTGATTGTGAATCTGTTTTCCAAATTTTAAAGGAACAAGGGCTAGATAATATAACTCTAACACTAATTAAGAAAGCGTTAACCAACAGTGGCTCTGAAGTTAAACTCATGGGAGAAATTTTTGAACCATTTGATATAAAGACAGGGAGATGGACTCTTCCCATTACTGTTTAACTGTGTTTTGAAAAAGGTAATTACGGAATAGCTAGAGCAAAAGTCTAGTCAAAATATCAAGTTAATTAGAAGTAATATTAGAGTAGATTGCTTCGCCTCTGCAGATGATCTGGCAATTTTAACTAGGGATATTACCACAGTACAAAAGCAAATTGAAATTCTTAAAGAAGTTGCGGAAAAAGTGGCACTAAAAATACCTTCCGAGAAAACGGAATGTATGACGTGCTACACGGGCCACGAGGCAGTGCCGATTCCTCTTCCTCCTCCAGTGCCCAGCTGTCCCTCCACATACCTAACCTCTCATTCTGCTCTGGTTTGTTGCTCCTGTCTGTTGCATTTCTGTTGCACGCTGGCCAGAGCGGCCAGAGATAGCAGATGAGGTATGCTTGCTTGTGTGAATGTGTGTGCATTTTTCTTTTCTGAAGAATGCTTTCGAGCAAAGAAGCACCAAAGTTTTTGAACACAAAATATGGAAAAATAAAATGGGTGTCTCAGTTTAAATACTTGGGAGAAATCTCACAAGAAAACGGTCTGGAAAAAGCTGCAAATGAAGTTCGCTGTTAAAAAATGGCAACTGCATTCAGATTAACAGAAAATATTTATAGTAATAAATCACTTTCTAAATTCAGTAAAATTAGGCATTACAGCACATTAATCAAACCTGAATGTCTTTCTGGAACAGAAACTTTAATTTTAAACAGAAAGAGGGATAATGAAGAAATTAAAAAAAAGGAAGTTTATTGGGAAAATATTACGCCTCAAAATTACTGATGGAAATACTTACAGGCTGAGAAGTAATAAGAAAATAGAAAAATAAACAGGCATACAGGGTGACATGAGAAAACGAAGCTCTAAAATTTTATGAGCTCCTTAAAAGAATGGCACTCACTAGGTTGACAAAACAAATAGCAGAATTCTATGAAAACTGAAATGAGACCAAAACTGAGCCAATTAAACGGATCGATGCAATTGAGGAGCGTCTTAAAGTAGGCAGATGTTACAAATAGAAAAAAAAAAGAAAAACATCCAGACAAAATATATTTGATTGGAAATTTGGTCAGAGGGGAATTAGAAAACGTACTGGAACACCGTGGTCTGATGAAAGAAATGAAAGAAAGAGACTTCATTCTGAAAGAATGAAACAAATTTGGACACAAAAGGAGGCCAACCATCAAAAGCGATATTAATCGATTGCGTGGTCCAATAGGGCTCATACATGAATAATAAGAACAATAATAATAATACACACGTCGTGCGTCACCTGTTTTTCTTTCTCTCTTTCAATGTACGAACTACGAAGGTTGCTCGTTTCTATATAGAACATAATTCTCAAAGCGAATAACTGCTACACAGTTTTTACAACTACAAAGGTTTCGACAATCAATAACTCGTAGCCAAACTCCAAAACAACCCAATTGTAATAGTTTTCACAAGTTATAAACTTTGAAACGTTTCAAAAACGAAGAAAATTCTTGCTCTTCATTATAAGTGCAGTACGAAAATAACTTCCCTGCGTACATGTTATAACTAAAACCGAGTACGCATTTTGCTATAAGCGGTTAACCGATAACATTCACGTGCTAAAAACACATCAATTATTTCACACACAAATATTAATCAGGTTATCAATAACGCAAGACTAACCATATTGATATAACGCAAATGGTATAAACACTATTGGGGCGTTGCAGATATCGAGCCCGGATAGCTCAGTCGGTAGAGCATTAGGCTTTTAACCTAAGGGTCCAGGGTTCAAGTCCCTGTTCGGGCGTACATTTTTATCAATTTGTTTACTCAAATAATGGCCGTTTAGTTGCGAATATGTTGCAAAATAAGTCAGTTTCGATCATCTGTATGAAGCATGTCGATTTTCTTCCGCTCAGTGGACGTCTTTGCGATCAGACGCTGCTACTTCACCGCTGGCCTTGCAAGTGACAAGATACGTCGTTTTCGTTGGAGAGTTGCGATATTGACAACAAAAGATGAGGGGTACTCTGAAATGCACGTTCGTAGTAAATTTAGCGTCCAACAAGACGGTGTTGTTGGAATACAGTATAGAGTACGGGAACTACAGTTCACTCTGTCCCAATTCGTGAAGTACGCAATTGTGAAGATGAGAAATTAGTACAAATCAAGTTATAGTGAATAACCCTAGAAATGTTGAAATAAACATCTCAACTTTCCACATATCTGGGGTTCAAATGCCAACAACTGTGATTTTACGCGAGAACACCTGAACAGAAGTAGCAGTAGTATAAAAATACAATGCTTCAAAGATCTTTCTAGACGCTGCAGAAGCGACAGTGCGTTGTTACAGGATGTTTATACTGGCAGAAAAAAAACGATATAATGAGTATTCAGCATTACAGACGAGGCAGCGACTCCACTGGGTTTCAACGATGGCATAAACGCTCGACTTAGCAAGTTATACACCTATCACGAGCAGTAATAAACAATGTGAGTACTAATTTCGGTTGAACACCACAAATACGTAATCAAGCAACTTCAAGAAAAATAAAATATTGAAAAAAGAGAAAAAGTAGCCGAACCCCTTTTGGAGATGAAATGATATAAATGCCTCAGGCGAAAATATGCTGGTGATATTATTTTAAATTTTAATTTTGTAATAAATGAAAATAATCAACAACCAAACACCGTAGTAAATGCACTCTATTTAAAGGACAACTTTGGTAAGATGACTACCGCGTGTTAACTGTCAATTAATTCTCGAGAATCAGTTCGCCGCGGATCGTAGAGGCGTGAGTATCGAAATTCGTCTTGTTAAGAGGATGAAAACAGACTTCAGTCAGCTTCTATTGTAGAATTATTACACAAGGGTAACCCAGCAGCGGCAGAGTCGTAGTAGATTAACACTACAGCTTCGCAACACACATCGCATCTCTACTGCGAGCGACAGGGCTTACGACGAAGGAGGGAATAATATTTCCACTGATAACAACAATGGCCGTACTCCTGTGGTAAGTGCTGTGCGTTGTTTGAACAATGAAGTAAGTAATACTGTAGGTGAAGATGATTCCACTGGAAGAAAACCATTGGTTAATAACAAGGATTTGAAAGGCTGTGACAAAAACAAGCTTAAGATTTGACAAAAAAAAATTCTCCAAATGCAACTTGTAACGTCCCTTAGAAAAAGACATATTTTGTAGTAAAGAGAAAATATTGTGCATCGTATTCTGTTATTGTATGGAGTTATGTATTTTTTATATTATTATTTATTTTAGATAATATCTGTGTCGGCGAGTACTGAAACCGCACAGACGATAAATATCATACAAAGATGAAAAATGTCAATAGTATAAATAATACAGAATGAGCATTAATTTCTCTGTCTTCTTCTTGAAGTTACGGGAGTAAGATAGCCTGTGTCGCAGTTGTACATGCTAACGTAGTCTTCTTTTGTCATGGTTAATCGATGTACGCCATTACGTACTCATTTTTAAAAAAGGTGTGTATTGTAGATAAGTTAACATATTTGAATGTTTAAATAGAGTTATTTAAATGAAAACTTGCATTATTAATTGTTATAGCTTGCTTGCCTATTATCCCATCCTGTTGAGACATTTTTCAGTTATTTAAATATTATCCGTGGTGCAGAGCTGCGCTACGAACGAACAAGCCGCTGCCGCGGCGCATTCAAACTGCATTAAAAGAAATTGATCATACCGCAAAGAAGCGGGAAGGTAATAGTGAAATAAAATTATCTCTTTCAGCTTCCGGACTTGCAGAGCAGAGCAGCAGATTTTATGATGTGTTTTGCAGGTTGACGCGGACTGCTGATAATATATTGCTAACAGCGCAAAACAGATAATTTACCTTCGTAACATAATAGGAATTTTGCTGTGCTTAGTTCTGGTCTGGCAAACCTTATAGTGAAAACGTATTTTTTCTCTAACAATAGTCTCATGTTCTTGTGCTAGTCGTGGTAATTATTGGTGTTTTACGCTTAACAAAAATCCACTGCAAAATGTTGAACAATCTTTGCGAACTGTAACATCAGTATTTCATAACAAAGTAATTTTCATTTTCAATAACCATAAAGTAGGGAAGATATGTTGATTTTTATAGTGAGTTACAGTAACCAAAAATGTTCCTTTAATAGAAAGCCAGATACAGTACAATAAGAACCCAATATATTCTGTTTTGTTGAAAGTTAATGATTATAAAGAAATTCTTGGCACAGCATTACTAAAAGGTATTTCGCGGCTCTTTTCGTATACGCGTTATTACGCGAGCAAGAATAAAAACAAAAACCAAAACAAATAGAGAAAAGAGTATTTACAATTTACGACCATACGCGAAATTGTCGCCCAAAAACGTGAGGCACGAATTTGCAGTGGCCACAAAAATAAAATTTTTATGTATTTTCCTTTCAGTGTCTATTGTTATATATATATATATATATATATATATATATATATATATATATATATATTTAGTGATAAATGTATGTATGTGTATCATGATTAATGCTATGTATTAATGAATGTACAAAAATTTTTTCATGAAAAACCGCACCACTGCACGCAAGTTAGAGGAAACGATCCTGATAGTACTGAGAAACTGTAACGACTACATAATCCGGGGGCAACCGATCCCCGAGATCAGATAAATAAAAGGTAAGACTACAGTGTAGTTGTCCTGTTTGTAGAAGCTTAACTCCAGTGAAGTGATCTCATATCGCTAGTGGTGTGTAGTATGATGTTAGTGTTTATGACAGGACAAAGTTGATTGTAGATAGCAATTTTTAGTGTGCAGTGTACTGTAGATAAACTAACATATTTTGTGTGAAAGTGAAAAAACTGTTAGGTCTTGTGTTCGAGTAGGTAATTTATGAATATGGTTAAATTGCGTAGTCAACGTCCGAGCAATATGGATACTGAGGAACAGCCATCAGTTAGTGCAGGAAATGTAGAAACGGGTGCATTAAGCAGTACAAGTACTCTCTTTGAGGATATACCATGCGAAAATGTGGGGGCAGGGGCACAGGAAGTGGTGCCACCGCCCACCAGTGCTCAAGGAGAGGTAGATAAAGAAATTACACCACCTCCAGAAAAGCAGGAACCAGAGAGTGGTAATCTGCCTGGTGGGTATTCACTTCAGGCGATATTAGAGCGCGTGCTGGATTACCAGGCAAAATTTGCGCAACAACAAGCTGAAAAGGACGAAAAAATTGAAATCTTTCTCGCACAGCAAGCCGAGCGAGATCGCCAGCAAGCTGAGCGAGATCGCCAGCAAGCTGAGCGAGATCGCCAGTTAACAGAAAATTTACTTGCTCAGCAAGCTGAGCGAGATCGCCAGCAAGCTGAGCGAGATCGGCAGTTAACAGAAAATTTACTTGCCCAGCAGGCTGAGAGGGATCGCCGGCAAGCTGAGCGAGATCGCCAGCAAGCTGAGCGGGACCAGCAACTTGTGCAATCGTTAGAAAATATGAAAAAAGAGATTGCCTGTATGAAACAGAATTATGAGTCGATACCTAAGGCCGTGCAGGAGTTGACTGTACAGGTCAGCAACCTGCAAGTAGCAAACACTAACATGGTAGACGAGATAGGTGTCTTAGCCAACCGGTTAGAAAAGCTAGAGGTAGATTCCACACAGCTTGTAGAACAGAAGTGGAACGAACAAGCGACTAAAATTGAAACCGAATTCAACTCATGCTAGAAGTGAAGGAGAGTGAGATTGACAAAAATATTAATTCTAAGGTACAAGCAGCCATAGCAGATAGAGATTCCGAATCGTTCAGTACCGCAGTAAATAGTCAGGTACAGAACGACGTGCAAACTATCAAACAAATACTCAGTGAGGATATTCCGCAGTGGCAAGTGAATATTAACAAACGGATATCCGACTTGGAAAAGGGTTTAGCTCAAAGTAGCAAACATCTTGAACATGAAACTATGTCGCCAACAGCCAATGTTTTTGGCAATGCACAAACTTATACGCGACGCAACAATGGTGAATCTTTAGGCGATAATGCGAAGAGCTGTAGCTTCGGTTCGGAGCACACAGCCTATGTCCCAGGAGCAAACCAGTATAGCCCAAAAATATTAGTTGAAGAAAGTTTGATAAAAAATAGGCAGTTTCAAACGTTTACTACTGAACGGAAGTCAGTACACCCAGTAGTATTCATAAAAAGCTTTAAAAATATCTTGCCTAGTGTGTGGAACAAAGCACAGAAGATTCAATACGTAATGTCATACATTCAGGGTGATGCAGCGTTGTGGGCTACAGAAGTAGCAGACAGCTGCATGACATACGAACAGTTCTAGAGGGCATTTTTGTCGAAATACTGGTCGCCTTGTATACAAGAGCGGCTAAGAAAAGAAGTATACAATCCCGAACCGTACTCACCCCGTCTTGGGAATCTGAGACGGTATTTCGAGAAGTACATAAACAAAACGCGTTACTGGGACGAGCCTATCTCACCAAGAGACATAATAAGACTCCTAAAATCACATTTACCCATTCATATCAAAGAGAAATTAATACACGTACCAGAAAGCGACATGGAACATTTCCTGTCTGTTCTAGATTCAATAGACTTAATACAGGAAGACGCAAAAGCAGCGTGTGATCACTCGCGGAATAACTGATCAGGATGTAAACATGACAGAAATAATAGTGCACAAAACCACAACCATGGAAATGGTGGGGGTGGTAACAAGCGGCAAGAGCATTCGCAAAATTGTAATAATGGTAGAAGTCAGAACGGGTATGGGCAGCTGTCCCATAATAAAAAGCGTCGATTTGACGACCGGTACGATTCCGGACTGCCAGGGACCAACCGCTGGAACAATGCGCGAGGTCAGTGGCATAGCAATTACAATGACGGTAATCGTAATTGGAATCAGAATCAGCGACCAAGCCCAGAGCGGCAGGTTAATGACCGGTACGATAACAACAGACCACCACTGCAAAACGCGCCTATTGCGCAGCCGTGGCGGCCCACAAACCAAAGCGTAAACATAGTAGAGGTCGCGGACAATAGCCGTCCAAGTACCTCGCAAGCAAGCCATCCAACAAACTAGAATCGGCCTCGATATGCTCTCCATCGCTGGCCGAGGGGTGGAGTGAGAGCAACACGAATGACAAGAATATTCCTAGAGTACATATACTGCGATACAACGACGGTATCAGTATGGATAAAGATCTACTGACCGAACCGCATGAATGTAAGAAAGATAGCAACGAAAATGTGCAAGCCATAATAGAAGCGAAAATCAATGATGTTCCAGTGAATATAATCATTGACACAGGTGCCTCAGTGAGTGTAATGAGTACAGAGTTGTTTAAAGCGCTAGGGAAGGGACGTAGTATACCGACTTTCCCGGTTAATAATTGCAAGGTGTCTGGAGCTATAAGTGCACAGAGCCAGTTAGTTAAGTACCAGGTGCAGGTGGAGATTTGTAAGGAGGGCGAAGCCATAGTGAGCTCGTTCCTCATTGTTAAAGGGTTAAAGGTGGCCTGCATTCTGGGGGTAGATTTTCTCCGTGAGAGGGATGCAGTGATCGACCTCTCCTCGGGAAAACTAAGTATAGTTAATAAAGGTAGGAGGATTGAGTTGTCTATGATGAAATCGAAGGAGGTACTTGTGCCATGTTGCAATCGAATTAATATCAAAGGTAGGAACCCCTGGGTACTACACCTTAATGATTATTCACCTGTGACGGATCTCTATTATCCGAATATAGGAGATAGAAATTTTGAACCAAATGTTGATGAATTTCAAACCAAAGTACAGGAATCTGAAAGTTTAAGTAACATACAAAAGCAACAGTTGACGCAGCTGTTATCGGAATATACCATGGTATTTACCGACCGACCAGGAATAGTCAAAGGGTACCACTATCACATAGAGGTGATGCCTCACAAAACATACTGTCGCGCATCTTACTCCATCCCTTGGTCGAGGAGGGAGGTAGTGGCTAAAGAGATTTGAAGGATGTTGGAATGGAATAGTAAAATTAGTTATTCAATGACATGTCAGATGTAAATAGTAGTAGTAAGAAGATTTCAATTGTGTTTTAGAGTATAAGTATGTTAGTTTTAAGAAAGAATTTGCATATAGTTACAATTTTGAGGAAGTAGAATCAGTAAACTGAGCAATAATATGCAAATGGAAGACTTTGTTTACAGACAGTCAGTGACATTAAAATACTACATGCTCTTCAAGCAATGAATAATCTTTTGTTGATAAAATAATGATTAATGTCTTGAATCATTTTTCATTTTTAGTAAGTAAGTACAATTAATGATGAAATCTCATACAAATATGTAGCAGATGTAATTGTGTTAGAATTAAGGAACCCTGAGAGAGAGTCTATACTAGCCAAAAATTGACTTTGTAGTACGAAATAATTATGTGATGTAATGTTTACTGCCAATAGTGATCTGAGAACGACACTGGAGCAGAATTCAATCATAAACAAACCCGTTCCGTGTAACCTATGCTTTGTATGTATTAATGCTTCAATTGAAGCCTGTGTACTTGGTACACGTTCTTGAATATTAATTACGCGGTACGCGAATCAAGTTACGCGGAAACTACACTGTAGTCCTGTAGGACAGACCGTTTAAAATAATACTAGTACTAAATGAAGTATTTATTGAACAATATGCCCAAGTCAAGCTGTCATGCACATGGTAAAATCTGTTTGCTAGATGGGTAATAACCTGGCAAGCTACACTAAAAGAGGATAAGAAAGCTATGTACAAAAAATCACACACCTTTAAATAATTACAAAAAAGCAATATATGCCTAGTAATAGTATTAAAAGTGTGTAATGAGAAGGTAACACAATGGACTCAATGTAGATGAGAGTGATTATGCTAAGAACAGTTGTTAGGCATTAAAAATAAACTGTGTGCATAAACAATCTAGGAAAGGACGGAATATTGTGTGTAGTAGGGACAGAAAATGACTGTTGTATCTGCACCAATATATACGTCGGTATAAGTTAAGTGTTGAGTAACTAACTGTCATAGTGCAGTGCTCAACGAACAGTACACTGTGATTAAAAACGGTAGTTAGTGATCCGTACGGAGTCGATTCAAACAAACATCGCTCGACGGAGACATTTAGTATGTGTGTACCGAAACATTTTCGCGTGTTGAAAGACGCTCTGGCAGTGTATCAACAACAATAAACGCTTTTAACCAAAGTGCATTTTCTTCCACAGCTAATAAGTTGTATCCTTAAAGACAGTACACCGTTGTGGAATATTTGTTTCATGCGTTATGACGGGGAGCCATGCGGAGAAGCAGAGCCGGTTGCCGTGCCGCCAGCCAGCCGGTCGCAGGAAACCACCGCAACACGCCGACATTGGGGAATGGTTCGGCGCGGTTCGCGACTGTTCGGGCGCCACCGCAGCACGCCGTCGCTGTTGCTGCTAGCAGGTCGTCGACCTCAGCGGTCGCTGGCACGCCGCGCTCCAGACGACGCTACGCAACAATTGCTTCGCGCCGCCCGCTCCGTACGACATTGTTGACGCTCAACCGAACATTAACAACTACGTTGTTCATGTACTAATATGAAAATGATTTATTGGACACGAAATTACGTGACAAACATTTTTTCTTCCTTTAGTTTCCTATATATAAACTCAAAACATTTACTAGTTCAATAATATATGTGATACGTTTTTGTCATATTAGTGAAACAAACGGACACGAACGCCATACAATGGTAGAACATTTGTTGTGAGTAAGTGTAGAGACAATCCATTACATTGCTATCGAACTGTTTAATGATTGACCTTAATTGTGACACAGAACACAAATGTGAAAAAGTGTAGGAGGTACATTTTTAATAGAGAGACTAAAAGGTTTAACATTTTGACATAAATAATCATCGTTATCTGTGAACATTGGATAAAGTCCACCCTTGTTTGATGAACAAAACCGTGTGTTAAGACAAACCAGGCGAGATGACCATGGCTCCGGCGCAGTTTTCCCAGGTTTTCTGATCGCACGTAGCCCAAATGGGGGAGCCAGAAAACTGTAATGACCCTGGGACTAGGTTTACGGTCACCTCGCAAAGTGTGAAAAACTATAAAAAATGCAATTAAAACTATAATGTAAAAGAGGAAAGAAGTGAACGGTGAATATCCCAAACAAGGTGATAGACAATGACAAAACGGACGTTAGTGGCAGCATAATGCCGAACATTCTTAACGTTAGTCAATTGCTGCCAGGGGGCATTGTAACGTCCCTTAGAAAAAGACATATTTTGTAGTAAAGAGAAAATATTGTGCATCGTATTCTGTTATTGTATGGAGTTATGTATTTTTTTTATTATTATTTATTTTAGATATCTGTGTCAGCGAGTACTGAAACCGCACAGACGATAAATATCATACAAAGATGAAAAATGTCAATAGTATAAATAATACAGAATGAGCATTAATTTCTCTGTCTTCTTCTTGAAGTTACGGGAGTAAGATAGCCTGTGTCGCAGTTGTACATGCTAACGTAGTCTTCTTTTGTCATGGTTAATTGATGTACGCCATTACGTACTCATTTTTAAAAAAGGTGTGTATTGTAGATAAGTTAACATATTTGAATGTTTAAATAGAGTTATTTAAATGACAACTTGCATTATTAATTGTTATAGCTTGCTTGCCTATTATCCCATCCTGTTGAGACATTTTTCAGTTATTTAAATATTATCTGTGGTGCAGAGCTGCGCTACGAACGAACAAGCCGCTGCCGCAAAGAAGCGGGAAGGTAATAGTGAAATAAAATTATCTCTTTCAGCTTCCGGACTTGCAGAGCAGAGCAGCAGATTTTATGATGTGTTTTGCAGGTTGACGCGGGCTGCTGATAATATATTGCTAACAGTACAAAAGAGATAATTTACCTTCGTAACATAATAGGAATTTTGCTGTGCTTAGTTCTGGTCTGGCAAACCTTATAGTGAAAACGTATTTTTTCTCTAACAATAGTCTCATGTTCTTGTGCTAGTCGTGGTAATTATTGGTGTTTTACGCTTAACAAAAATCCACTGCAAAATGTTGAACAATCTTTGCGAACTGTAACATCAGTATTTCATAACAAAGTAATTTTCATTTTCAATAACCATAAAGTAGGGAAGATATGTTGATTTTTATAGTGAGTTACAGTAACCAAAAATGTTCCTTTAATAGAAAGCCAGATACAGAACAATAAGAACCCAATATATTCTGTTTTGTTGAAAGTTAATGATTATAAAGAAATTCTTGGCACAGCATTACTAAAAGGTATTTCACGGCTCTTTTCGTATATGCGTTGTTACGCAAATAATAATAATAATAACGCAAATAATAATAATAATAATAGAAAGGAAGAGTATTAAATTTACGAGTTACGCAAAAAACTCAAAGTAACCATAATAATGATGGCGTTTGTAAGCCAGGTATCCTTGCCGACAGATTCAAACGTAGCGACACCACAACGAGACAAACTTCCACGACACTTCCGTATGTCCATATACAGCGTATTTAGAAAGCAAAAATGGCTGAAGAAGGAAGAACACAACTTATGACCTTATTCACGGTCATATGACGAAGACCAGTGAACACAGTGTCAGGCAGGTGGAATTAGATTAAAAATTGAAACTAACTCACCAGCTCCTGGCAATTTACTTAATACAGAGGCGCTATCTGTATAGAATTTTCAGACATAGACTCCAAACCAAATTGTGTTGAAACAGAGAAATTCGTAGCGCCTACAGTGAACTTCCTGAAGCAGACATTAAGAAAGCAATATCTACATTTTGCGTCATCAAGTGCGCAAAAGGCGATATGTACCACTCAGAACGAAATATGTTGTGTTCAAATTTGTGCGCCTGTTTCCTGACTTTTGACTGAAGTCTTTCTGCAGCATGTTTATATTCATAGGATATAGGGAAACCCGCAGATTTTCATGTCAGTAGGGGCAAACCATTTTCGGCATATATGAGGACATTGTGATGCGCTCATCATTTTTGGCAATTGTTTTCTACAGTGCATTTTTACCACACGGTCAATGTTTTAAACATAAAGTAGCTAACAATACCAGAGAAGGGAAGTTGCTACTCACCATATAGCAGAGATGCTGAGTCGCGATTGGCACAACAAAGATTCACACAATTACAGCTTTCGGCCATTAAGGCCTTTGTCAGCAGTAGACACACACACACACACACACACACACACACACACACACACACACACACACACACACACGTAAACGCAACTTGCACACATGTATGCAGTCTCAGAGAGCTGATACCACACTGCGAACAGCAGCACCAGTGCATGATGGGAGTGGCGACTGGGTGGGGGTAAGGAGGAGGCTGTGGCAGGGTGGGGGAGGGATAGTATAGTGGGAGTGGCAGACAGTGAAGTGTTGCAGTTTAGACGGAGGGCAGGAGAGAAGGTGCAGAGGGGAGAGGGGATTAGTAGCGGAAAGGAGAGAAATAAAAGAAATGAAAAGAAATTAAGGCTGGGTAGTGCTGGAATGGGAACAGGGAGGAGGCTGGATGGGTGAGGACAGTGACTCACGAAGGTTGAGGCCAGGAGGGTTACGGGAACGTAGGATGTATTGCAGGGAAAGTACCCACCTGTGCAATTCAGAAAAGCTGGTGTTGGTGGGAAGGAGCCATATGGCACAGGCTGTGAAGCAATCATTGAGATGAGGGATATCATGTTTGGCAGCGTGTTCAGCAACAGGGTGGTCCACTTGTTTTTGGCCACAGTTTGTCGGTGGCCATTCATGCGGACAGACAGCTTGTTGGTTGTCATGCCTACATAGAATGCAGCACAGAGGTTGCACCATAGCTTGTAAATCACATGACTGGTTTCACAGGTAGCCCTGCCTTTGATGGGATAGGTGATGTTAGTGACCGGACTGGAGTAGGTGGTGGTAAGAGGATGTATGGGACAGGTCTTGCATCTAGGTCTATTACAGGTGTATGAGCCATGAGGTAAGGGATTGGGAGCAGGGGTTGTGTAAGGATGGACGAATATACTGTGTAGGTTCAGTGGACGGCCGAATACCATGGTAGGAGGGGTGGGAAGGATAGTGGGCAGGACATTTCTCATTTCAGGGCACGACGAGAGGTAATAGAAACCCTGGTGGAGAAGATAAGGCACGGGAGATTTGTTTTTGTACAATGATGGGAAGCTAATAACAGTCGATGAAGCCTTCAGTGACACCCTCGGTATATTCTGAGATGGACTGCTCGTCACTGCAGATGCGACGACCACGGGTGGCTAGGCTGTACGAAAGGGACTTCTTGGTATGGAATGGGTGGCAGCTGTCGAAGTGGAGGTATTGCTGGTGGCTAGTAGGTTTGATATGGACGGAGCTACTGATGTAGCCATCTCTGAGGGGAAGGTCAACATCTAGGAAGGTGGCTTGTTGGGTTGAGTAGGACCAGGTGAAGCAAATGGGAGAGAAGTTGTTGAGGTTCTGGAGGAATGTGAATAAGGTGCCACCTTCAGCCGGCCGCGGTAGCCGAGCGATTCTAGGCGCTTCAGTCCGGAACCGAGCGACTGATATGGTCGCAGGTTCGAATCCTGCCTCGGGCGTGGATGTGTGTGATGTCCTTAGGTTAGTTAGGTTTAAGTAGTTCTAAGTCTAGGGGACTGATGACTTCAGATGTTAAGTCCCATAGTGCTTAGAGCCATTTGATTTGCTGCCTTCAGTGTGATGAATATTGGGTTGTTTAAATATTTAGCCACTAAAAAAAAGTTACCTGTATTGCCTGTAACTAACTGCACCTTGTCTGGAGCATTGGGATCACACTCCGTTGTCATTAAAGCCCAAGTATTAGTGGATGTAGAAACACAAGGGGAAATAATAGAATGTACCTTCTTGTTGGCTCCTCATCTATCTTATCCTTGTATTTGGGGGATTGACTTTATGCGTGGACGAGATGTAATGACATCGCAAAAGGAAAGTGTATTCTGAACAATCAGGGTAAGGTAGTTACGTTGCGTCTAGTACAGAAGCTTGAATATGTGCAAAATATATATAATAGAATAAGAGTTAAGAGTAAAGAAGTAAAATTACTTTACTTGAATAATGATTATCACCTTTGTTCATTAACTGAGAATTCTGTGTCGGAAATAAAAGAATTACTATCCCAAAAAACATTAGAGTCCGAATATTTGTCGGACGAACAGAGGAGTAATTTAGCAGCTGTACTTAATGCGTATATTAATGTATTTGATACTAAACCAGGCGTTATTAAAGATTATGAATATCATATGGATGTCTACCCGCATCAAACCTATTGTAAATCCTCATACTCAATACCTTGGTCGCATAAAGAAAAAGTGGCCAAAGAGATAAAAAAATGTTGGATTGGGGCATAATTGAACCGTCTACTTCACCATACAGTAGTCCTTTGGTAGCAGTGGGAAAGGCAGATGGTAGGTTACCACTAGTTTTGGACGCGCGTGATAGAAATAAAATAATAAAGCCTGTGCGTACAAAACCTGACAATTTAGAAGAATTGGTCTAAAGTTTTCATGGGGTGCGTTACCTTACCTCATTGGATTTAAAATGTGCATATTGGCAAACAAAGCTATCTGAAGAATTTAGAAAGTATGCGGCCTTCATATTTGCAGGGAGGAGCTATCAGTTCAGGGTTATGCCCTTTGGACTGAACGTTAGTGGTGGAGTCTTTATAACCGCTTTAGATACGGTGTTGCACCACGATCTCAGAAAAAAGGTCACGTCATATGTTGATGATTTATTAATAGCTATGACGACCTGTGAAGAACATGTAGCTATAACAAAGGAAGTATTGACCCGATTAATGGATATGGTGTTACAATGAATCTAGCTAAGTTTGGTGGTGACAAATTAAAGTTTTTGGGCCATATAATTTCGCCGGATGTTATCATGCCCAATCCGAAGAAATTAGAAGCCATACGGTGCTGTCCATACCCTAAAAAAAACCAATTAAAATCGTTCTTAAGTATGGCCTCTTTTTTCAGAAAATTTCTACCTAATGGATTGTTGAACAACGACCTTCTTTTATGTTTATTGAAGAAGAACGCGCCATGGGAATGGGACCACCAGCGTTGTAAAGCTTTTGATGAAATTCGGCATGCCTTGTTAAATGCTGATTTCTTGTCTCATCCTGATATCAACAAGGAGTTTTGTATTACGACGGATGCATCCAACACTGGCATTGGCTCGGTATTGTTTCAAGTCAACGAGTCCGATAATTTGGAGGACATTTGTGTAATATAGTTTGCAAGTCGTACATGGTCCAACCGCGAGAAAGCTTATACGACAATAGAACTTGGAAATCTTGGCTGTTTTATGGGCTCTGCACAAGTTTAGATATTTTGTGTATGCTAGAAAAGTAAATATTTATTGTGTTCATAAGGCTTTGACCTCTGTAATGACTTGCCGGATCATGCACACCCGATTAATGCGGTGGGCTTTAATCCTGCAAGAATATCAAATAAATATTAAGTATATTAAAGGGAGGGACAATTTTGTGGCGGACGCGCTATCGCGACTTCTTCGAGGTGCAGATTTAAATACTCAACTAATGGAAACCAATCAAAATTTCAGAATCACGTTTATCTGTAATGTGCCGTTTAGAAAAGAAGAGGAACAGCTTGGAAAAAGTATAGCTAAACTTCAACAATAAGACCCATACTGGGGTAAAATTAGAAATAACGTAAGAAATAATGTTTGTGAACCTCAGTTGGCTACTTATAAGTTGAACTTAGATGTTCTATTTCGTGAGATAAAAGGTGCAAACGAGAGATGGAGAGTTTGCATCCTCGCGAAAATGTTTCGTGAACTTATTTTACTCTTGGGAAAATTTCAGTGCTGAAAGTGCACAGAAAAATTAAAGCAATATTGCTTTTTCTTCAATATGAGAAGGAAGGTACGCCATGTGTTGCGTAAATGTAAATCATGTCAAAAAGTAAAACCTGTCAACTATTCTACTAAGATCTGGCTAAATCCGATTCTTCCTTTCAAACTTTTGGAATTGGTATCCTGCGATGTGGTGGGATCTCTGCCGACAGCAAAAGGTAGTTTAAATATGTTGTTGCTTTCTATGACTGTTTTTCCAAATATGTCAAAATGTATCCGTTGAGGTCGGCGAACGCAAGGCCGATGATAACGAAGTTGACTAAAGATTTCATTCCAAATGTCGGGAAACCTTTGGCTTTGCTAACAGACAATGCTTCATATTATACTGGTAAAGTATGGCGTGATTGTATGGAGGAATTAAGAATCAAACACATATTCGTGTCTAAATATCACATCGAGGCCTCGCCCGTCGAGAGAAATTTTCGTGACTTCAATAGCTTTGTTCGAACGTATCTTGAGAAAAATCATTATCGGTGGATAGAATATGTAGGTTTATTTGAAATATACATAATTCACTAGCTCACTCATCCACGGGTTTTAGTCCGGTATAAGTTACGTTTAACCAAAACCCTAACGACGAGTGGATTAAACATCTGCCGAAGATAGTGGAACCGGATATTGATCGACCAATTCTTCTCGACCGGGTTCGATTAGCCTTAGCTAATGCTGCTGACTTACGTAAAAAGAAATGACAAAAAACTAATAAGAGTATGTACTTATAACATCGACGACAAGGTCTTGCTAAGAAAACATACAAAATAGTCGCTATCAAAAGTCTGCACAAGAAATGGCGACATTTGTATATGGGTCCTTATCAAATTGTGGACATACCGCATGCTGGTAGCTATGTGCTACGAGATACTGTTAACAGGGGATTATTTCCTCATAAAGGTTTGAAAAAAATCTATAAATAAGTTTTAGGGTTTAGAAAATAATTTCAAGATTCTATTCAAGGGTTGTTATTTTAAAGTCTACGTAGTGAAGTGTGTCTTTTCATGGTTGTTGTTTCGTAATAATACGTCCTCTTGGAATTTACGTGTTATAGTTTTAAGTATGCCTCTTTTGTAAAGTAAATTCACGAGGCGTGTTTTTGTAAAAGCACTATGATGGATTGGGGGTTTAATAAGAGTATAGCGCCGAAGAATTTTATCATACAATGGGCAGTTAACTGTTTCTGAGCCACAGTATTGAGTTGATCGGAAAAAAAAAGGTAAATGATATAGGCAGTGACGTGCACGATCCTGTGGACTTGAAAATACCAGTGTTTAAATGAAAATGAAAAATTTTGATGGACGAGGATAGAAGCTAGTAGTTGTAAATAGGTTTTATGATTCGGAACTAGTAAATTGACAGACTCCGGACTTTATGTTTAACAGTTACCTTTGAATTTAAAGAGTGTGTTACGTGTTCAGAACTGACAATGGATGGAATCCGGACTCGCGACGAACTATTAAGTGTGTGAGTACAAGGTACATTTCGTGATCGGAATAGAAATGGACGGAATCCGGACTCGATGCCGATTGTGAATATGTATCATGTGATCACATTACCGGTTTGGAACTGCTAAAACACAATCTGAGCTCGTAGGGAAAACGTAGTTACGAGAATATAAATGTACAATTATGTGTGTGGAACAAAACGCAATAATTCATGAAAATATCATTAGTATGATTTTGTCCGTGATGAATGATAATAGGAATGAACTGAGTAAATGAAGTAATCAGTGTTGATTAGGACATCGTTGGAAATCGCCCAAGTGTCACAGAACTTATTCTAATTGTAATGTTTATTCTTCGGCCTGAGGTGATACCCAGCCGTTGCCAAAATATATGCACTTCTTTATATTTCATATTCTCCATGCTGAGTTGTGATAAACAACTGTTCGTGTACCATCCTGAGGCAACATGCTGTCGCCGCCTAAACAACCCGATGGGGCCAGAAGCTGCGTCCATGACGGTATTAACATCTCATCGTAGTCAGTCAAGTTGCATCGGCTCTGCAATCATCTGGGTGCCACTGCTGTAGGCGAGCGCTGCAGGTACGCCCTGGCTGAGAGTGATGGGATGCAGTCGATGTTGCCTCAACTGACGGAGCCGAACGCCAGCCAGATCATCACAAGACCCAGCTACCAGATTTACGAAGATGGTGAACGGATACGAGAGCTGCAGGGCTGTGGACAACATTTTATCTGCAGCACGACGAGAAAACTTGCATTTTGAACTTACGATCAAATGCATGGAGATGACAAGCAATAATGTCATTTCCGAATGATGGTACACCGCGAGCCAAAAGAAGAGGCGGGTACAAAAGCGGGCAACAACACGCCAAACCTGACGTCAGCAGTAAACAACTGAAGCAGAGACACAACAAGAATACCAGGATTCATCGAGTCGCTAGTTATTTACAAGAGGCGGCTCGAAAAACTTCAAATTTGGAGATTCGCTATTCGGCAGGTTTTGAGATCTGCTGCACATCAATGAAGACAAAAATGAAGATTGCGAAATATTTTATGAAATAACCTGAAGAAACTCTACTTTAGAAGTAATGAAATCTTATATATGATAGGCGGACTTAATCTGCATTAGCATAGCTATGAAATATTTAAGGAATTCTAAAGTATAGGGTGAAATATTTAAGGACTTTAAAATATGTGTTCTAGCATAGAAAATGAGTGAACTTTGTAAAGATCGATGTACCATTTTCCATACTTCGTCCAAATTAACCTTGCACTTCGTTGCATGAAAAATCTAAGAGGTAGCCCCACCTCACAGCACCCATGAGAAATCCATAATGAAAAATCTAAGAGGTAGTCGATCCTCACAGTTCTCATTAGAAAAATCCAAAATAAAAAAAACGTAAGAGCATTTCTCTTGAAAAATCCAAAAAAGGAAACATCACAGTTCCCTCATAGTAAAAAAAGCTAAACAGACTATTTGTCGAAAAAAGTTACCATGGGGGAGAAATGTAATGTACTACTGGAAAAAGAACAGTCCATTTCAGATATATGAACAAATCTCACACACCACTTTAAACACAGTATACGGAAAAATCTGGATGTTGTTGGGAGGGACAGGTGATACCAGCATTTACCGTAAATACGATAGAAAGGGACATGCTGTAGTATTTTCTGTGAACGATGGGCCCAAGAACATTTCCTATATTAGGGGACACAACAAAAATCTCTTTATAATCTCCCATCCCGATTTGGATCTGCTTAAAAGGATAATTACGTTCTATTTAGATGTGTTGGCCTCAACAGTGTGCTTCTAGCGACTGAAACAGTTTGACTAATGGAATAACTATATTTAACGACCAAACGCTTGCTAAATTAGCAAACGTTAAGTTCTATACACAAATTCCTCTAGAACATAGGGAGGAGTCGCCATTATACACCCAAGAGGATGTGGAATCTCTAAAAATATTAATTATAAAATTGAATATTAATTTGATAAATAACAATATTAAGTATAGGCATAAAATGGAAAACAGAAATGTACGAATGCTTTCGGGCAGAAGAAGAATTGCGCAGGATGTAAGCAAGTGCAGCGTCCGGCGTTGTGTGGAGTTCAGTGCTGGGAAGGCCGGCTCCGACGCTGTGTACGCTATTCCCTGTTCATCTGCCTCAGGCAAGTGGCTTTAGCTGAACTAAGACGAGTCTTTGACATATAGTGCAGACAATTTAGACATGGAAATAAGTGTGGCAGTTCATTTTAGAATCAATTGTCTTGCGCCTAATGGGTAGAAAATCAAATCAGTCAGGGTTTGGTGTCAAATGTAGCTTAACCTGTAAGCTGCACCAGTAATGCCAATAAATGAGCCATGTGTTTTTTGCACTTTTATAGATCAAATCTTAAGTTTTTTGCTAAATAATACTTTCAATTTGTGATTTCTTTAAAGTGCGTCTGAATCGATGTTAGAAGTACGTACTATCAGATGATAAATGATTTGATACCAACTAATTCAAAATTGATAGATGTTAACTTACGTAACACGGAAAAATTTCCAGATATTGAAAATGAGAACACAGAAAACATAAATTTACTTGCAGCAATTTAGCAGACGTATGGAACTGAACATAAAACAAAATTACAGTAAATAACTCCACAGACAATAACAATGTTTAACTTCAGCGGCACAGGCCATTTAAAGAAATACCGTTTTGGCTCCATATATTTTCTGATAGTTTATCCAAAACTGCTCAAATAACTAACGGGATTTCAGCCGGCTGACGATTTCGACAACCATCGATATTTCGACAGGTGAACATCCTGTCATTACTAAAACGCAAATGCAACGAGAAATCACTGTGCATGTCAACTAAAACCTCGGTGTGTGGGTCTGTGCCAGACACGAAAAGCAAAACACGGCTTATGTAAAACCATAATACACACAGGAAACAACCAGCGCCACCACAAAAACAATGACGAACGTCATACATTACCGACAGTGAAGCACTTGCCAACAACAGGTGAAAAGACAGCATTAACTGTGTCGCTCTGTTGTTTAATCAGAGACAGGATAATTGCAAACAGAATTTAGACAAAAACCTCCAGCTTTATTTATAAGGCCACTTGCTAGTTTAATCTCAACATCTTCTATGATGAAACTATCGCAGTAGCTGGAAGTGCTCGCCAGAATCTCTGTGTTGCTATACATTATAGGATAGTTACCAAGCCAAACGTTACCGAGGTACTGTTTTTCAGTCGCTGATTCGACTGCCAGCTGTAAGAATGTGTGATACTTTTGAACTAAACAAACGTGCCCCACGGTCCTGATGGTAGAACTGATGTGTGACACGTCGAAACTGCAATGGATACGGAAGAAGCGCGACTGACGAAAACCAAAAATACCCACTAGACACCCTAAAAGAGCCCTAATCCCAGACAGAGTTCGGAATACACATTCCGTATTTCATCAGAATACGACAAATTCTGTTCGAAAAGTCATTTGTGTATAAGGCTAAAAATGTACAGTATTTGGCGCTTCCCTATTATTCTTATCACTCATCAAATTCGCAGTTGATCGACAGTACAAATATTCTCAGTATACCAATTTTGATTAAAGATAACCTCAAGGTGTCTTAGCTGAGAACACTTTTAAGGTCTCAAATGACTTGGAACATATGAACCAAGGTACAAAGTACTCCTTCACACTGAGCCGGATGATGCCAGCCATCAGTATGAGCTTGCAAATCAGTGGGAGTTGAACTCCTGCAAACGGCTGATCCCAGCTTACCATCGTCCTTCCTCATGACCAACACCTAGAGGAAGGGAAGGCAGATGTGCTTTTCCACTCCCATAGCGAATCAAATATTCGCGTGTATTGCACTGAGATGTTCTAAAACGTTGTGGAATTTTGAGATGTTCCATGCCCTCTTTTGCATGTCTCCCCTCATTTTCATCACTTTTATTAATGTTATGTCATTGCACGGTAGTAACAGACCGAGTAAGGTTATTGCAATGAGAGCTCAAAAAAAAATACTTTTCACTTGATTCCTAAACATGTTGTTTTAATTCCGTGGGTGGCCTGGGCGAGGCGAGCATCTTAGGACGCGGCACACTGCGTTTCCGATTGGGGGCTACACTTCCCTGAATTCTGAGGGGTTTCGTACAATAGGCTTAAGCGCCTGGCGGAACGACTGACGTCGGTCGAGTTTCGCCTATTGTATGCCGGGCGAAACGACCTGCGAGACATCTGAGTGTCGCCGCAGTTTATGTGTTTACCATTCTGGCGCGTCCGGAACGAAGATTCCTGGCACCGACTGACTGCATTGTCCTCACGATTCTGAGAATACTTGTGGACTGTGCTTTGCTGGATGCGACTGTCTGGTGCCGGATGGCCGGTGGTCTAGGCAGGTTATTTTCGTAGCCGGTAAAACGGCAAGTTAAGTACCCTCAGCTGAATAGCAGAGGCATGATTGGTCAACTTAAACTGAGGCTAGATGACGTCATAATGTCCTGCTCTAAATTGGAGGGAACGGTAGCTATTGGCGAGAATGATGTTCTGAGACAGTGTGGGGGAATTTTGGAATAAGCACTGAATGCTGATTCGCAGTTTTTGAGGAGAGTAGGGAGTTGAGCAATGTTGGCTTCACTTTTGTGTTGTGCGGGCAGAGTGATTCTGGATCTGATCTTCCTCGGAGTCGGACAGTCTGGTGACTTGGTCGCTCTTTTTCGGAAGAACTTAGAATTCTCGAACAGCCTTCGTAGCCAGGGGTTGACACAGAGTTGGTGCACGGCAGAAGTCGGCACGTACATCATCGGGACGCTGCCTACCGACGACGTGCTGCAGATTTCAGTACTGGTACAGTATTTTGCGGCTCCGGCTTTGTAGGACCTTATCAATTCTCCATGTGATCCAATTTGAGCTAACGCTACTAATTGCGACACTGCTATATAGTCGGAAGACTAATATTTTTGCTACATTAGGACCTCCAGTCATTATCGTCACAGAGAGTAGGAGCCCCTTGTTCTCGAGCATGTTCCTATTCTCATAATATTTCAGTATACCCTATCCTTTAACCTACTGTTTGTGTCTATAATCATGTGCATTTATGTTCTGATGTATAATAAATCTCACTGTAATATTTAATCCGCATATCATTTCGTAGATATATGCAGAATCCCATTTCCTGCTGTTTATTATGATAAAGTTCTCTTTTTTTAGTAGATTACGATTTTTATTAAATTATTGTGAGTGTGCACACCTTATTTTACCAATTAGCAGGGTCCACCATCGTTTCCTTCCGTTACCGTTATGCGCGTAATTAATTAGCTGCTAGATAAGGAGGGGGTCGAGTGCATGTCTCTTTCTCATGCAAAATTCGTCTGAATTAAAGAGATACAAACTCTTCTCCAACCCGGCACGTCGCAAATTCTCGCTGTTGTGATATCAAATACCGAAATCGTGATCTATAGATCTAAGAAAGCATACAGGTTTCAGTGTCGCTGGTTCCAGGGCACTATACTCGAAATCTTCGAACAAAAGATAGTTAACAAGAGGTGACAACGGACTTCCTATCGCAAAACCATCTCTCTGGTCATAGAACTAGTCACCGATTGAAATGTAAGAGGAAGCTAACGCAGGTCGAAACAGAGTAGTTATTTCAACACCCAGTTCAGCTTCAGTTAACTGTAACCAGTGAATTTTATCTATAATTGATGCAGTTGAATTCTGTGACTGCTTTAATAGGGTGTAGAATAATATACTCTACTGGCCACACTACAAGGTGAATTTATTTAGTGCACGACCGGCTTGAGGCTTGTGCCCATCTTCAGGTGTTTTACAATCAATTACATGTTTCCGTCTCAGCGTTAGACATCAATACAGCTGGAGCATCCATGTCTTTTGCACATTACATTCCTCAATTATTTTTTCAAAATTTTCTCTATTTTTTACACACTAACTGTATATTATTCACAACGATAATTTTTGGACTTGCGCATGCACTCACAACATCTAGCGTGTGGAACTAAAACGTTACATTTTGTGATTGCATGTGTTTTTGAAATTATTAACAGTTACGACATCAAAGGTATGACAGGGATGGACCACTAATTACACCACGGTGAATAAAATACATTTAATGAGTAAAAAATGTGATGTACTTAATCTGGAAAAGACGTGTCCTTTTTAAAGAAAATGTCCCCGCATCCATATTAACTGATTCAGGGAAATCAAGGAAGAACCTATATGTGGATGGCCTAATAGGAGTCCTATGGCTGCGCCATCTCGTTTGGTACGAATCCGGCAGAGGGACGCGAGTGAAGAGTGCCCACAACAAAATATACAACAATATTAGAGTTATTCAAACGCAGTTCCCCTAATCGGTGAATGAAATGTCTTGAATTCGTAATGTGATAGGTATGCTGCCTCATTAGTAACCTCAACAGTGTAGCTACGAATTATGGAGCAAGGTATGTCGGAACACCTATATTACTGCCTGAAAGGAGCCGCTCGCTAATGGATCTTCTGAAAACTTTGGGTATTATCTTGCTACAAGGAACTTTTCTTCAGTAGAGTGTTAGTCTTCCTCTCGACTCTTTTTGTCGGGTCTCCGCTGAATCTGCGATACGCTGAATCAGATAGTAAACACTCCATCTTCTGAACATAATCCCGCTTGTCCAGCACAACCGCAGCACCGCCCTTCTCCGAAGGTAAGATAAAAATATTGGGATTTTGTGGGAGAGAACACAAATCTGCTGTAATGTTACTCTTGGAGGCACGTGTCCTCGTTCACACACGACGGCTGCTCTTCTAGCATGCTCAACAGTGACCGGAGGTTGTATGAAAACAACCTACTTGACAAACCAGAAAATATCAACGAACGGAGAAACATCTGGGCGTAGGTGAAAAGTTAAAAGGTTTGCCCAACGCTTCTACAACGGCGTCATCGAAAGTGCTATAGACTGTGATCTTAAGCATTTGTATCTTGAAAATACGGGAATATTCACGAGTCGAAGTCGTCACCCCGCTGCATTCCTGCAAGATTTTTGAGTTCCTGTACGCTGGGAGAAACTCACGTCGCTACAGTTGTTTCTTGCATAATATAAAATGTATTCATTCCAATGTAAACCAATAAGAAGATAACTTTAAAATAGAATAAAAGGCTACAGAAATATCGCAAGTTGATGGATGAAACAAAAGAAATTTTATTCAGTTTTAATTTTCGTTGCTAAATTTTTCTCAATGTCAGATAATTTTAATTTTAAAAGTCACCTGCGTCAGAGAAATCTAAACAATCTAATTAAGACTGTAATAAAGAAAGCTGACTAAAGCAGTTAAACATTTGGAGTTGGCAAGGATGGACTATACAGGGAAGGGCATGGATACATGATAAAAAAATAGAAATAACAGTCGACAGAAAAACTGACTTTTAAACTAGCAGGTTAAGGTTAAAGTCCTTTGGAGACTAGTTTTTACATCGCTTCATGCAAAACATTGCAAATAAGTTGCAAAATACGCGAATGAGTGACTTACTGTTCCGGTTATCTACCACACTGGAGTTGTGATACAATGGTGTTTTTTATTATAAATAATTATTTAGTTCATTTGTCTGACAAGAATGAAAAAAATATAATTTTAGACGTTAAGTGGCTAGGAGTGAAATAATGGTATAATAATAAGAGTGAATGTAATTCACAGTTTTACATGCAATACGGATGAATTAAACTGAGTTCTAAACGTAATGAAGAATAAAAGTAACGTAAGCCATTTATTTTAAACAGGACGATTTTTAATGAATATATATCAACGAAAATATCATGTAAGAAAGCCATGGAAATAAATAGCATTTAGTATTTTCTATAAATGGCAAATTATTAGTAAAATTACAGTGTCAAGTCATAGGGTCCAGTGTTACCAATGAATTTAATACAAAAATTTATATTGAAGAAATCAAAGCAATAATTCTTGGACTTCCAATGTCCTGTTTAAGAGCATGCTGTGGTTAGTAAAAATTTTAGTAAACAAGAATGGTGTTTTACATATTTATGAATTTTAGGTAACTAACATATCAATCGAAGAGGCTTTATATTCGACAAACTGATTTAGTGGTTCCATAAGAATAGTGGAACGAACATAGTACCAGAACATAAGAGTAGAAACACAAACAAGACTGCAAAAAGTAAAAGCAGTGGCATTGTCGCTTCTTGGAAGATAAAACTGGGGACTGACTGTAAATCGAATATAGAACAGTGCCAATATTTCTGTATCTATACCTACATAATTTTGTATGGAAGCGAAATAGTGACGGTATCAGCTGAATTAACATATATGTGGTGAGAAATGAATTGAAATTTCAGTGGCATAGAACACTGCTTGTAAAGTAATTCAGTTTTTAAACTCTTTCATTGCATTCCATAAATCCCTAATTAAGAAGAATCTATGGAGATCTGGAATGTTTCAGGGCAAACGCTGAAAACATTTATAAACTAATCCATAAAAAAAACGTCAGTAACACACGCCCCTATAAAAATCGAATGGTGTGATGATGTTTGCTTTGTGGGGTGTTCAACTGCGCGGACATCAGTGCAAGTACGAAGTCCCAATTGTTACAACAGACCATTTTCTTACCCAGTCCAATCTAGCCACTGTCACGAATGATGATGATGATGATGATGATGATGAAGACAACATAAACATCCAGTCCCTGGGGAGAGAAAATCCCCAACCCGGCCGGGAATCGAAGTCGGGAACCCGTGATCCAGAGGCAGCAACGCTAGCCACTAGACCACGAGCTGCGGATCGAATGGTGTGAGGAATTATAATGGCGTCTGGTACGGAATGTCTGTAGGTGGGGGCGCAAGTTAGCTAAGAGTACAGCAGCAGCCATCTTGAAATCCGACAACAAGGACTTGGGTTACATGTTTCAAATGGGAAAGGGGTCATATGGCACAGCATTCTGAACTGCCTCTTCCTCAGGAATACACATGTGAAATCTGTTTTAAGGTATAATTATTTGTGTAGTAGTTATGACGTGTTAAAGTTTGACACTTGTCGGAGTTGGCATTAAGCATACGCTCAGTATGGCTTCCATTGCTCTGGACGCAGAATCGGAGTCTTTTTTTGTCTGTCCTGCTGCACACGTCGCAGGATGTGTGGGTCAACAGAGGCACACTCCTCCTCAATATGCTGGCAACGATGGGCTACATTGTTGATTTTTACCTCATACGCAGTTGATTTCAAGTATTCCCGCAGATAAAGTCAAGAGGTGTAAGATCAGGGGATCATGATGGCCATTTGGTAGGACCCCTCCTACCTATCAATTGACACCCAAGCTATTCATCCAGAAACGGTGTGACTTCAGTTGCAGAGTGGCGAGGTGCACTGTCTTATTGGAAGAAGGTCGGGAAAACATCCTGCAGGTTCAACAGCGTTGGAAGCACATAATGACAGAGCAAGTTAAGATACGTCTCTCCACTCAAGGTTCCGTCAAATAAACACCGGTCACACGATTCTTGTCACAAATCTCACACTAAACCATCACATTTTTACCGTCAGCACCTTTACATTGATTCATCCACGAAGGTTTTGCATCTGACCAGTAACTTATTCTGTTTGTTTACTTCTCCTTGCACATAAAAATCAGTTTCGTCCCTGAACAACATCTGTCGTATGAAGCTTGGATTCATGTTACAATGTCCATTCTCCAAACTGCACCAGCCGATCAGCTCATCCTCCGAGAGATAATGTTGCAACTGTAACTTGTACACCTGCCACTGGTGTGTGTGTGTGTGTGTGTGTGTGTGTGTGTGTGTTTGGAACATATACAAGACTGAATGCCGACTGACATAGATATTGCTGATAAGTGGTGCGTACCTCGATGTGGACTTCTCACAAATGATACCACAATTGCTGTTGCAGTCCCTCCTTGGTGGCTGTTTTTGGACGTCCACTGCGTGACTTGTCCACTGCAGAACCTGTTGCACGAAATTTGTCCTCTAACTAGGATACTGTGATGTGTGAAACGTCATTTCTGTCACGACGTTGGTCATTGAAATCAGCAGCAATCAGTCTGGTACTTCGTCCACCACTCATTAATACAATTTTAAAGCGTTCCTGCTGTGTAAGTGCCGTTGTGAATCACCTGCAACAATAAACAGAATTGGTCACCTCCTCGCTATTTCAAAATTCGGCATGTCATAACTCTTACACGACTAAAGATAACTTAAAACAGGTTTCACATGTGTATTCCTGAGAAAGAGGCAGATCAAAATGGTATGCCACATGACCACCTTCCAAACTGAAACACGTAACGCGAGTCCAAGACGGCGAATTTCAAAATGATGGCCGCTGTCGCCATCAGTTGCGCCCCCACCTACAGGTACCCCCCCCCCCCAGACATCATAGTGATTCCTCACAAGTTGCGACTTTTATAGGCGTATATCCAGAGTTTTGTTTCACTCTGTATATGTATTTTTTTAAGTAGCAATATGTACAAGGAACACTTGGTTTAAGAAATTTGATAATTATGAGTCCCTTCGGTGACAAATGACTAGGATGACATGCAGTCACTTGGGCTGGTAAAATTCATTTTATATCAACTCAAAAAATTATTAAGTTAAACCAAATAAACACAGAATTTTCTGTATTTTGTATAATTTCTCACAGAAATCAAGCATACACAAACAAGCCTTTAATTTATAACGAATAAAGAAAGTAACATTAGGTACATCTGGAGTACATAATATTTTTACTTAGTTTACATTAGTTCATGCGATCAGGCCCAGGCGACCGTTTGGCGTCACAGTTAGGGCTCTCCATCAGCTTCTGCCTCCTGCTACCTGTCTTCAGTTCTCAAATACTCCCAGCTGCAGCAGGTATTGTCTCCTCCGTGGTCTTCCCCTGAACTGCTGACTGATGGGATTCAGTCGACTGTAATTCTGAGCAACGTCATCTCTCCTCTTCTCACAACGTGTCCAGCTCACTGGAGTCTTTTGGTTTGTACCACTCCAACAAACTTAGGCTCATTATACAGTTCTTCTTGTTCTGTTTTGTGGCTCTGTCTCAATTCTCCAGTTGTCGGGACTCCAATTGGCCCATAAATTTACCTGTGGACCGTTCTCTCAAATGTAAGCTTGCTTTCGTGTGCTCCAGGTTTGACAACCATATAGTACTGCGGGCATGATTAATGTTTCGTATAATCTTGGTTTTATTTGTTGTGAGATGTTTCTACGTTTTAATACCGGTTTTAGCGATAATTGCGTCTGTTTCCCGCCTGTTGTCTTACCTTAATCTCTGCTTCAGTTGGTGTTATAACAGTAATATTCTATCAAAGATATTTGTATTCTTTCACATGCTTATACCTGGTGCAGTGCACTGTTATAGCTTGGAAATTATGGAAATTTCTTCCTATGATCATGTACTCAATCTGTTCCGTATCATTTTGCAGCCTGAATCTCGATGTCACTGATTCCAGGGGCTGAGTACTTCTTTTCAGTTCTTGTGTACGTATTATGAGGGCAATGTCATCTGCGTAGGCCATATAGGTAATACACTGAAGAGCCAAACAACTGGTACACCTGCCTAATATCGTGCAGAGCCACCGCGAGCACGAAGTGCCGCAACACGACGTGGCATGGACTCGACTAATGTCTGAAGTACATAAATTGAATTCGCAATTGCGAATAAGGACTACCATCAGCTGTAGAATCGAATGACAATGGAAATTTGTGCCGGAACGGGATTGGAACCCGGGTTTCCTACTTATCGCCTGCGGTCGCCTACTAGGTATTAGAAGTACCGGTGTGTACATCAATCTGGACCACCACCTCTGAACGTCTCGCTGTATGGTGATACAACATGAAATGTGTGGTTTTCATGAGCAAGAAAAAGGGCAGAAATGATGTTTATGTTGATCTCTCTTCCAATTTTCTGTTCAGGTTCCGGAACTCTCGGAACTGAGGTGATGCAAAACTTTTTTTGATATGTGTGTTTGGAGCCTCTCTGACAATAGCGCAACTGTAGTCTACTGAAATACAATGTATGTTCTTTCCCACATATCTCTTCTCCATAAGAGTAATAACCTGTTGAAATCACTCGTCACTTCCGTCGGAAACTGCTCCACAATCTTCAGGGAAGATGTGTAGCTGAGCCTGAAGGAAGGGCAATTCGGGAATATATTGTAACTGCTTTTCATAACATGACAAAAATTCACCCACACTCTCCTTATAATTTTGTGCTCCCTTATTTTCTAAAAATTTGAAATACTGATTTTAAAAAACTTTCTTGGGTAGCCTTCTCGCCGCTATCTAACTTTTTATCAAATCGATTATCGTTGAAATGTCGTGGGAATTTTATCCTAGAGTGCTTATTGGCCTCACTTCGTACTTTCTTTTTCTTTATGACATTATCCAGAGACCTAACGTCATTTGTAACATGTTATAGTATTAACCAGCAGCTAGTTGAAGATATTCTTCTCATCTGGTTGTAGTGAATATCCTCTATGCCTGCTGGTTTGGTATAGTGAGTTGCACGAGCAGTACTGTCTTATTCACAACTGAAACAACAACATTTAGTATGATCTACTGCATGCCTAGTAAAATTGCAACAGCCTCAAGGTCACCACAAATCTGTTAAGATTTCACTGTACATAATGACTTCGGGTATTTCATATTTACGTAAGACTCTTCCTTGCGAGAAGCATACCAATTTGAAACTGGGCGAAGGTCACTCTAGTATGGAGAAGTACATACATTGACAGTAAATTTGTGTGTTTGTGTAAGCAGAGCAACTACTTTTTTATGCATTCATGGATAGTTGACTCTGAAACAGTAAGAATGAAAACTTAATTTTATTGTAAAGAAGTGCTACGAACTTCGTTTCGTGTGCAAGGTTGGCAATAATGGCAAGAATTGCAACCCCCCCCCCCCACATATGATGTTATGACTTTCGTTATGTAGAACACTCCAGACAGCTTGGTGAAAGCGATCACGTGACGTGTCCTTTGGTATTCCCATTATTAGGAGGGAACCAACGGATCACACAATGGACTGTTATTTTTGTCCGACAAAAATATATGGAATCAACTTGAAAACAAGGAATTTGTGCAATATTCTAAGTGACCATCTGCTATAAGTCCTGTATGACACAGGGAAGAACTTCCGGCAGCAGTGAATCTCGACAACGTGCCAGTGAGTGGAAATGGATACAGCGATTAACACGCAGAAGACAGCGCATAAGTCCACTATGAATCAAGCTAGGCACACTTTTTGCCTCCAGGGGCAGCGGAGGGGGTGTCTTGTTTGTGATTTAAATTTGTGGAAGCAACAGCTTCCCGATTGAAGGGGTGGAATCATCTTTTTCGTGATACCAAACTAAGCATGTATCGTGGTACCATGCTATTTTTGTATGAATATTTCTTCACAGAAGGTAAGGGCTCTCGCAGGAGGGGTTGGGCGGGGTTGGCAGTGGAGACAGTTGCCTCTAGTGTGAATTCCTTTAGGTAACGTATATGAAAGAGGAGCTGTAAAAGGTGGGTCCAGATATTTATGAT
The DNA here is from genome assembly GCF_023898315.1 of Schistocerca nitens. NCBI lineage: Eukaryota > Metazoa > Arthropoda > Insecta > Orthoptera > Acrididae > Schistocerca > Schistocerca nitens. Next base: position 996,706,393 of record NC_064614.1, on the reverse strand, counting down.
CTAAAAAACCTAGGAAATTATCTCTAAAGTGACTGTAAACTACCCGTAAACTGACATGAAAATGCTATGAAACATATAACTAACGCCCTTGCCAGCGGTTTCAAGCATGACAACAGGTGACCGGTAAGCACGACTGTCACTAAGTCTCTGAGTTACCTGATAATGTCGTCGTGGAAATTTTGCGAGACGTATGTGTGACAAGTTAATGCGTTGCCTGACTCTTCATGGAACGTACGCTCTCGGAATTTTAACAGTAATCCTCCCCGTGATGTACAACGGCTCTCTTGTAGCATTTGCGATTCTCGGCGGTCCCACTCTTCATAAAAGCATCCGTGATGAAACGTGCAGCTCTTCTCTCCATCTTTTCTACCGCCTGTGCTGATTCTGCTTGGTAAATTCAAGAATTTAACGAACGAGTGTGTAATAAATGAGCCCTTTCGTCAGTCAATCATATTTTCTTAGAATTTTTCCATTGAAGCTCATTGAGGCATCTGATTTTTCTACAACTAATTTGTCTAATCGTTCCACTTCAGGCTGTTTGCAGAAATTTTCCGGTTGTTGCTGTTTCTAGAAATTTGTCTTCAATTCTATGATCGAACAATATTGGCACTCCCCGCTTGTATTTGCTCAATCAGTTGAAGTTGTATATTTGGAGAGGCACCTAAAGATACGTGCACGAGGTGTCGGTATTTTGCAGTGCTTTTTGTATTTCACCACAGTTTTCTGCCTTCGAGACTTTCCTACATAGTACAGCAGCATCCGCGAACTGCTTACCTGTGCTGTGTAAGCTATAATTATACACATAACACAAGGCAGAAGGTGGAAACGAATTAGATTCCGAGTTAACAGGCTGCTTATGTCGATCTTGAAGTGTAGAAGAAAGACACGGGCTTGTTGATAATGTGATGCCATATTTGAAGGAGGTTCAAGCGGCAGCTCGGGCTTTTTGATTACCGTGGCCATTTGGGAAGGTGAAATGAGCAAACTACGAAGTAGCTCGTTAACATTTGCAGATTGCGTATGTGCCTTTTGGGTGTTTAAACGAAGCATTTGAACATAAAAATTTGCGTCGCTCACTTCTTTCTGTGGACGCTAATTGCGTCGGAGCAGCGCGCAAATCGTTACGTGAGAAAATTAATGAACTACGTTACGCAGACATTTCACTCCGATTCTAGATTCAGTAATTTTACTTACTTATACCACCATCTCAGTACAGTTTCACATTAGACTTGTGCATTGCTCCTATTGGTACTGCAGATACTTTAGAACTCCTTCTGTTAAACTCTGAAGCTGCAATTGTTGCTTCTGAAATTTCGTGAACGATCTTTTCGAAAGTTGTTATATAATATTATTCTTGTATCTAAAATTTTATGAAGCATCTCTTCGAATATTATCTTATAATTCAGTTAGTAAAAGTAGTTCTAGTATCAAAATAATCTACAACAGTCCACTGGAAAACTATCGACTTGCACTTGCATTCATCAGCCAATCTGCTATTCTATTTAGTTTATCGTTCACTGAGATGCACGATGGTGCAGAATACTGAATAGTAGAAAGTGTTGCTCTACGTCTTTTCTAAAGTTAGTCAATGAGGGAGAGGGGGAGACGGTGCTGATAGAAACAAGTTGCTACGCTTTCTAACGATCCCTAAAGAAGAAGTACTTAACTATTTAAATTATTCACAATTTTAAAAGCCTTTGGAACTGCCACGGCAGCTTATCAAGTTGCTGCCAAAGAGAATACTTTGCCGCATCATATAGATATATGAAAGTAGCCTTTCTGACTTTTACACGTCCACGAAATAATGAGCTTTCCGTGACTGAAGCACTTGGAGAAGACGGGAATAAGACGGTATTTCTGTTTGCTGTAAGTAAGGAGGTATACATGAGAAAATTCAAAATCTTCAGCATGAAACACATTAGAATCAAAATATATAACGCTGACGCGTCCAGAGCAGAGGATGACACACATGCGCGAGGTCAAAGCACAAAGCGTCGGTTTACACTATAGACAAAAATATTTTTGAAATGAATATATAGTACATTAGTTCTCCCTACCGCAACTCGTAGTTTTGGAAGCTGGGCAAGAAGGAAATTAAAATAATTAATGTTAGTGAGTGCTTGAGTGTCATGATGTTCATACACACAGTGTTTAGAGCGTGCAGACAACATTAAAACAAAAACTGAATATTGCTACAACAATAAAACGAAGAAACTAACAGAATTGCAATGCCACAATGCTAAGAGAAGATAATTTTAGTGATCTTTATGTTTCGTTTGATTTCTTCTCTTATTCTGTCAAAGAAGAAAAATAAGTGGTAAAAATTTAATAAACAAGCCTACATTGTCAGTATTTAAAATACTGTCCACATAGATTCATTTCCACATCCTCTCACATTCTAATCGCTTTGTATTTCACATTTACATTAACATTCCCATAAAAAATAAGTGATTTACATACATACACTCAACGAAGACAAGCATGTTAATATGAGTTGCAATTAACACTAAATATTCCAACATTATTGACGATTTAGCGATCTCTGACGTAACATAAACGGCTTGACGGTGACTGGCTGTGAATGTTCATTACTACAGTGTTTCGTTACGACTGGAGCCGATTTTCAGGTCATTACACAACAAATGCGTAATGGAGACTGTACCATTATACATGGTACATATTTAAAGATTCATGTAAGATTTTCTTATAAAATGTTGAAGTACACAAATCAACTATGTTCTTCATAATAATACAAAAGGCGGGAGTTGATGGCAACAGTTACACAAAACAGATTACAAAATTTATTTTACCCATCTTTTGGTTGAGTATTCTTTAAATAGCTTCGATACGGGGCTGTAATTTTCGGAACAGATTTTTAGGGGTGCCGATTCCCTCCGTGCGTTCTATTAAAACTTACCAACATTATTCTAGATACCAAAATATTATATTTCAGATGTTTTACGTTTATCGCTAATATTACCGGTATGTATTTTTTGATACAAGAAAATCAGAATTATAACTAAAGAAAATGAACTGGCAAACTCTTGATGATACACGTAAACTATCTCGAGAAAGCCTACTTACAAAGTTTCGAGAACCGGCTTTAAATGGTGACCCTACAAATATGCTACAACTCCGTATGTATGGCTCCCATAGGGATCGTGAGGACAAGATTAAAATTAAATGCATGAGGCATTTAAACAATCATTCTTTAAAATGTCATATTGTCTTAGCCACACTGTGTATTGGCTAGAGCTGCCGTACATATTTCGATCATATATAATTTTCAAACGTGTATATAAAAGCCTTCATATTTAAAAACACTATATTTACTAAACATACGGGTACATAGAACCTAGTCATCTGTTATGACAATAGATAAGTGCAAAACGTCATTTTTGCAGACCGTAACAACCATTCTTTCCGCTCCATACGTGAATGGAATGGGAGCAACCCCTAATGGGAGGTACAGTGGATCGCATCCTCTACCATGCACTTCACAGTTATTTGTAGAATATAGAAGCAGATGTAAACTGTAAATTTTTGAATGGCTTCCCATTTAAAATATGAAGGAACTGTGTTTCTCACAAGAACTACACTTTCACATAATGACATTCCGAAATTACGAAATTTGAAGGCAAGACAAATAGTTCTATACATAGCAGACAATCACATGGTAAATGGAAAAATGTTATTAATCCACAGCGAATCTGGTGGCCGAGGCGTCAACTTGAGTTCATTATCACTTTCCCGAAACCACTGTAGCACGATTATGGCCTTGGGAAGCTTACAGTTGTATGTCTACCGGCAAGTGCCTCTTTAAGGGACGTGTACAGTACAAGCAGAGCAGAGACAAATGGGGAATCATTCCAGCCGCAAATCGGAATATGTACTGGAGAATCTGACGAATCGCAGATTGTTGTGCTTTTGGTTGTGGGAAAGCGTATGTTGGAAATGGCGAAGCTCGTCGGCTGCTCGCGTGTTTCTGCCTTGAGCGTCTATAGAAAGTCGTTGAAGGTTGGTGAAACCACACATAGACGACAAGGTGTTGGACGTCCGCCGCTCATCACAAAACGTGGAGACAGGAGTCTTGCTCGCTCTATCAAGCAAGATAGGCGGCCATAAGTGGCAGATCTGAAAACAGAGTAAAATGTTGGTGCTGGTACAAGTGTATCTGAGCACGCCGTTCATCGTACATTGTCGAACATGGGGCTCCAGATGTCTCCAGCTTGACCCAACGATTACAGGGAGCACAAGATCGTCAGGATTGGACCGTGGATCAATGGAAGCGTTGTAAGTAGGCTGTTGAGGTTTTCTTATTGGTAACGCCACGTAGCGCTCTGTATGAAAATCACTGGCTGTGCTGTGTGCAGTCTGTGGCTAGTTTGCATTGTTGTCTGCCATTGTAGTGTTGGGCAGCTGGATGTTAACAGCGCGTAGCGTAGCGCAGTTGGAGGTGAGCCGCCAGCAGTGGTGGATGTGGGGAGAGACATGGCAGAGTTTTGAGAGCGGACGATCTGGAAATTTTTAAGACTGGATGTCATGAACTGAAATATATATTATGACTTTTGGACACTTTTAAGGTAAATACATTGTTTACTCTCTAAAAAAATCTTTCATTTGCTAACTATGCCTATCAGTAGTTAGTGCCTTCAGTAGTTTGAATCTTTTATTTAGCTGGCAGTAGTGGCGCTCGCTGTATTGCAGTAGTTCGAGTAACGAAGATTTTTGTAAGGTAAGTGATTTGTGAAACGTATAGGTTAATGTTAGTCAGGGCCATTCTTTTGTAGGGACTTTTGAAAGTGAGATTGCGTTGCGCTAAAAAATATTGTGTGTCAGTTTAAGCACAGTCATGTATCATTGTGCAAAGGGGACGTTTCATATGTCGACCCTTAGCCGAGGATACCTCACTGGAATATTCTGATTTTTTCTTGTAGTTTACGTAATTAGTGTAGCTTTTGTTTATTGCTAGCACGTAATTGTAGAGAGAATCTCCTTTGTAGTTGCAGTCTTTCATTGTTGTATAGTAAAACAGTTGTGGCATGCACGTAGATTTGCACCAAGTATTTCGCAGTTGCGCTTGCGATTAACTAGATATTATTTTCAGTGCTATGTTAATGTGTTTTCTTATTTTTGCTCTTCAAATTGTGCTTTTCTGTGTTGTCGTGTGAAATATTGTGACAATTATGGCGTTTGAAAAACGTAATACTAGGCTCCAAAGTAAACTGAGAAATGACGGTGAGACGAAAGCAGTGTGTTAGCGCCACCGTGTAATGAATTAACTAATGTTCAACATAGTAATTTGGTAATTGTGCATAGGGAAGTGGAGCGGGCGGCAAACAATGGTGTAGACAGTGAAACAATTAGTGAACAGGGAAGCATTATCGATCGATCGGTCGGCAACAGCCCGCCTCAGGAATCGGGAATGACAGGACACAATCTTGCAAATACTGCAGATTCAGGTTTTGGGTCCTCACCGTTTTCTCAAATAAGTCAAGACACATTTTCTGCTCGTCAAAATGAGAATGTTGCAGGTGCAACTTCACTGCCGAAAAGCACTGAGGAACATGTTTCAGACACCAGTGCATTGTTATTACAGTTAATGCAACAAATGGGACAAAGGCTACAAAAGTTAGACACAATGGAACAAAATCTTCAAAAGTTAGACACAATGGAACAAAATCTTCAAAAGTTAGCCACAATGGAACAACACCAGAGACAAACACAGCAACAGTTAGACTCAATGGAACAAAAGCTTCAAAAGTTTGACTCAGTGGAATATACGCTTGAACAAACACTTGAAGATTTAACTACTGAGTTACATAACATTGAATCGAAATGTCAAAAAGTCTGTAATGACGTAAAAACACAAATTTGTGAGCATTTTCAACCTATTTTTTCGCGGCATGAAAATACATTACAGAATAACGAAGCAGCCATAAAAGAACTGCAAACTATTGTTCATGAAAATCATGAGACATTGCAAGCTAAAATGGACTCAGTTGCATCTACCGATTCGGTCACGCAACTTTCAAAAACTCAGGAAAACTTAAAGGACACAGTAGATACGATTTCAACACAAAAGGACACTCCGAAACTTGGTTCAGAAAAACACACTGAGGAAATAAGTACACTATCAGAGAAAGTAGCCGAACTTTCGGATCAGTTCACTAACTTATCTGCAAAGGTAGATGATGATCTGAATGACACAAGACCTGTAGCCATCATCGACACAGAAGAGTACGAACAAATTAAGAAATTCAAACAAAATCAGAATCAAATTAATACGCAACACAAAAGAGAAATCCGGGAAGTACAAGATCAGTTGGCACAAATTACATATTTCAGAGGACACTCGCGCTCCAACACAGGAAGAGGGACTTAGAAATACGGAAAAGCCACAAAATAATAACACAGGGCATTTCGGAAAGTATGAAAGGCATTGGCAAGGTGCACCGAATTTTGAGATGGAACCGCCGACACGCCGACACGATGATTTTGACTATAAGCTGTTCATTACTACATGTAAATTCAAAACATTTAAGAATTCTGGCAACGACATTCATCCACAAGCGTGGCTCCAACAATTCTCTCATTGTTTTCCTCCCAACTGGTCATTAGAGCACAGATTAGAATTTATGTGTGGCTACTTAGAGAATGAACCAGCTGAAAGAATGCGATCGGTCATTCACGATTGTCACAGTGAAGGGGAATTTTATCATGCCTTCCTCTCAGCATATTGGTCTCAAGCTACACAAGACCGAGTAAAGCATAGCATCATAATGATGAAACATTTCGAACAATCTGAATTTTCCAGTCTTGTGAAATATTTTGAAGGCATGTTGCACAAGAATCAGTACCTGTCAAACCCATACAGCCCCTCAGAACTCATCCGCATTTGCTTAATCAAATTACCTGAACATTTACGACATATTATTTTGGCAGGACGTTGCAAAGACGACACTGAAGCTTTTCAGGGACTCTTACAAGAATTGGAAATCGACACTGACAATCACGGGACACGAAAACAAGAACACAACAATTACATGTCACATCCGTCACAATTCCGCGGTGAAAGAAATAACTGGACACGACAAGGCTATTCTTACAACGTAAATCGTGACCAAAACAGACACCACCCGTATGACAACCGTTGGCAGAATAATAGTTACAGAGAAAGATCGCTTTTCCATAGTAATGAATGTGATGTCTCCACAGTGATGACTATCACAGAGACAACCATAGAAACAGACAATATGGGAACCAAAATAATTATAATCAAGGGAGACAGAATAACTTCAGACGCAACGGTCCACCACGCAGTTATGATTCCGGGAGAAATTCTCCACCACATGACCCACAAACAAGAAACTATGTAAACTACCGACAAAACGACAGACCTGAATTCCATCAGAACTGGCGAGCTTTAAACAGGGCAGGGCCTTCTCGTCAAGGTTTCATTTGTGGAAGTTAGGTCTCCTAATTTCAATGACGACGCGTGCTAACAAAGAGACAGACGATGACTCGCACCGCAGGCAGCCACGTGCGCCGGCTGGCTCAGCGGAAAAGCACATAGACGCTAACCTTGAGAAAAATTTTAGCATTCCTTACCGACGTATATAACATGATAATTGCTTTGAAGTTTAAACTCTGTCCATAGGAAGAGTAAAGGATTGCACCACATTTCACATGTAAAACCATTTATTGAGAGATAATCTGCCTTTTAACTTGGTCTTTCGTATAAAATTTTTCACTTAACATTACTAGTACTCTTTGTCACACTTAGAAACTGTTAACGTGTAACTAAGTTTTAAAGTTAACTATCCAGTCTAGAACCTAGGGAACATATTTAGACAGTAATTACAAATGCATTGTTATAGTAAACAGATGACACAGTGTTATTGTGTGTGTACATTCTTGCTTGTTAGTTGCACGATCACGTAACGACTATAAGGCTCACATACTTATATACCGGCATCGCTAATGAGATTTTGATGCAACATTTTGGTTTACTTGAAAAGACATTCTTTATTTGAAGTACTTTCTGTGGAATTAAAGATGACTTAGCATTTGGTTTCTTTGACAGCTACACGATTATATCACAACGCTACTAATGTGTGACACAATTTACATTGTTGCTTTTGTGCTGTATCTGCTTTAAATCTGCACAGTTTTTCTGAATTCTTCTGGAAAGTAAAACATGTTTTAGTAGTAACTTTTGTGGTATAGCTACAATGAGACAGCCTTTTCCGTAGCACAACAATACGTTACAGCACAGTACTTTCTTCATCACGGCAATAAGCGTAATAAGTAAGATATCTATAGGCAAAGCATTTCACTTTTATTTATCATGAGGTAAGTACATTGACTTCTGCAGAACTTAGCTTTCGGAGGACGATAACTACGACACTTCCACAGAGATTATCTTAAAACAAGACGCACAGTTTTGCGCTACAGTGCACATATTTGAGTGATTAATTTTGTACTTAAAACATTTATTTTTAAAGATTTTTGAATTACAATGATACAAAGGTTTTCTGTGATACATTTCATTCCATTGATGTAATCTGTAACACCTGAGGGTGTAATTACATTAATCCTCAGGGGGTACACGCTTGCTTTGTGTACCATGTGTATAGCAAGCACAAGGAGCCCTAGCTAATATGGCATTTGCTTATACAACTTTACACATCGGTACCATATTTCTGTAAGACAGAATTACACAGCTATCTGATTATTTAACTGAGAGAGACAAAAATTTTTTTTACTACGTCAGTGACACATGTTTACGCAATCACACAGTTGGATAACGTCACACTTATGAAACTGTATTTTGTATGTACTTTGTGAACTCATCATATTTTTTAAGAACCGTTGTGATACTATGAGAGCTTTGAATGTTGTATTTGGTATGGGATCATGATTTTTAAAGTATGTTTGAGGTAGATGACACTATTGAAAATAGCAGAGAATCTTTTTAGGTTTTGAAATTATTGCAGAAAGCTACGACGTTTTTGAGATTTGACTGAGGTGTTATGATGTTATTATTACGACGATGATGTGTATTATGCTGTTGAGGAATGTTTATTATGATATGTGTTTATTATGATGAAATATTGAAGAAGTGTCGACGAATATGCATATGGGTAATAAGGTAAGGAATAATGAGTAGTGGTTAGGGACTCTGATTTGAGAACAAGGATGTTGGAAACCAAGAATCATACTTTAAGAGTTATGAAATGTGTGTACATGCGTGAATGTATATCAACACTGCTATTCATGAGATTTCATTTCTACACATTTCTACCGTAATTTTTCGACCTGTGTATTTTTATTGGTATGAAACTGTCACTGTAGCGGAGATCACTGTTGTAAATGTTTCGTTAAGGAAGGTAAGTGACCTTGACGTAATGCGTAATGGGTGCCCAGCTGAGCGATAGTCGCCTGAAAAAAGAAAGCCATTAGGTAAAAGAAAGAGGCCATTATCCTCGCTATTGACATTTCTTTGTAGAAAGCATTGCAAATGCGACACATTCGAACTTGGAAACATATGATTATACTGTGGAGCACGTACTTTGTGCTACTTACTGAAATGCTTATGAACTGATGGGAAATATTCTTACATCTGCACACCTGATTATGACAAGTGTCTTTCTACGAGAGTTGAGAGAATTTCTACTAACTTATGAAATGCCACATGACTATTGAATGATTTTTTATGCTTCGCTTCAGATATCTGGTTTCCATCTGTGTTACAGCATTGGTTTTATAAAATAAAATTAAATGCATTTGCTAATGTGAAAACTTTCTGTCAACAGATCTGTTAAATAATAATTTTATGATCCACATTCTTCAAAAAAGGAGCACTTGGAAAGGAAAGAACAAAAAGCAGGGACTAGTAACAGTAACTGCATACATAATTTTCTTTTCAAGTACATGGTATTATTTTTTTTTACAATAAGTTGTTGTGGTGCACCACTTTAATTACATAGACACTAAGATGTGACATAGGTATTAGACATGGCCATCTGTACAGTAATATTTTTTCTGCTTGAACTTTGTCACGTTTAGATATAAGTTATTGCATTTGCCGCTGATATTTGCCAGGCATAGTGCTATTGAATTTCACTTTGTATTACTCCGTTAAGTCAGTTTTACTACTGATTTATTTTTCTTGTTGCTGCACATTGGCTCATAGTAGTTGTAATGTTGCATTTGCTCTGCTAATTTAGATTTGCTGCTCCTTGCTTTGACAATTTCCATTTTTTTATTGCTGTTTGTATTAATTGTTTTGTGCTGCTGCATTGCCTCATCCCTTAGTTTAGCATCTGAGATCAGTAGATTTAACTTAGCTTAAGAGGGGGTAGACTATATAAGAGAATGAGTTGCGATGAATTGGAACAAATGCATTGAGACGTTATATGAAAAAAGTACAGAAAGCAGGTATAGGTAGGATTTTCTTGGAAATAAATGATGAGGTAAGATAATGGAAAATAAATAATGAGGTAAGAAATATGTTAACATATAAATACAGAAAGCATGCTTGGACGGGATTTTTTTGGTGGAAACAAATGTTGAAATAAGACGAAAGATCTATGGAATGAAGTTTTGGGTTGGACTGCAGTACCAAATATTACACTGAAAACAAACCCTGTCCTTTCCTCCTGTGTTATTCTGCTATGTGTTTGTGTACTCTTGTGTATTTGTGTTTTTCCTGTCTTTATGTGTTTAGCTACTAAGATTTATGTTGTAGAATTTTTCTAGTACTGAGCTACATTCACTATGATGAGGAATACTGTTACACTCAAACATAATTTGCATTAATAATATGTTATTTACTTTGTAAAGATGTTTAGACATTATTAATTCTGTTCTGTTTCAATGCTCATATGTGAAATTAATGTTTCGAAAACTATTCTCATTATTTTATATATTTACTTATGTCATGTATATGTTTATTTCTATTCTTTTGTAAAGCCGGTATTACTACAAATGTTATCTGCATTATTATGCTTTTAATGATATTTTCTGTATCTCTGTAATTGTATTCTCATGTTATAAAATTGTTATTGACACCAGTTTATCAAATTAAGTAACTTCTAAGCATTCATTTCACTGCATACATTTTAGTTGGTCATAGTATATGCACAATATGTGAAAAAAAGAGGACTGTTAGTGTTTGCACGTGTGTTAATAATTCAGCAAGGGACTGGATAACAGCATTGCTGGTTTTAAGGACATTTCAAAAAAAAATTTTTGTGAGTGCACAAGTGGTGGTTCATGGACTTGCTATATTCTCCGCAAGACTCTTCAATGGTGATTGTGCACCTGAACAGTCACAGTAGATTGCTGCTAGCCATCTCTACAAGGACTATAGTGGGTCTACACCTTTGATGACTCACCAATAACATTATTTCTACAAGGACTGCACTGGGTCTGCACCTCTAGTGGCCCACCAATACTGTAATCTCTACCAGGACTACAGTTGGTCTGCTCTGTGATGACCTACCTACCAATATTCTTCAAAACTTCGACTGACTCTGCGGTGGGTTTGCTCTGTTGTGGCCCATTACCTGTCTGCATGTCAAGAGTCAGCACTGTCTTTCTGTTGGAAGGACAACACTACTTCTTCAAGACTGCATTGAAATCCACTACTTCCATGTGCATTGTCTTTTACTGCTCAGACTTTGAGGAAAAAAACTGCAATTTTACTGTGATGAATGATCAAGACTGTATTTATGGACTGTGAGAAAATTTTAGCTTTTGACCAACATTGTATCAATAAGTGTGTGCATATGATTTCTTTGTTATTGTAATTGTGAAACAATTTTTAACAAATATGTATTGGCCAGTGCCCAAAACAATTTGAAATTTTTTTTGTGGGGAGCATGGGGGCTATGTAACTAGGCTGTTTAGCTTTTCTTATTGGTAACGCCACATAGCGCTCTGTATGAAAATCACTGGCTGTGCTGTGTGCAGTCTGCGGCTAGTTTGCTTTGTTGTCTGCCATTGTAATGTTGGGCAGCTGGATGTTAACAGCGTGTAGCGTAGTGCAGTTGGAGGTGAGCCGCCAGCAGTAGTGGATGTGGGGAGAGACATGGCAGAGTTTTGAGAGCAGACGATCTGGAAATTTTTAAGACTGGATGTAATGAACTGAAATACATATTATGACTTTTGAACACTTTTAAGGTAAATACACTGTTTATTCTCTAACAAAATCTTTCATTTGCTAACTATTCCTATCAGTAGTTAGTGGCTTCAGTAGTTTGAATCTTTTATTTAGCTTAGTGGCGCTCGCTGTATTGCAGTAGTTCGAGTAACGAAGATTTTTGTGAGGTAAGTGATTTGTGAAACGTATAGGTTAATGTTAGTCAGGGCCATTCTTTTGTAGGAATTTTTGAAAGTGAGATTGCGTTGTGCTAAAAAAATATTGTGTGTCAGTTTAAGCAGTCATGTATAATTGTTCAAATGGGATGTTTCAGCGTGTCACCTAGTCGGATGAATTACTTTCATTTTTCCACGAGATTGGTGATCGTATCTGGATACACGTCAGTCAGGCGAACGGCTGCATGAAAGAAAAAGAAGACTGGCTGCAGTAGCGCGAGCGACATGTATGGCTAGCCATTGTTTTCGTGGCAGAGTGTTGAGCAGGAGTGCTAGCCTTGCCTCGCCACGCGCCAGGGGAGCCACACGTCTGCGAACCACTGCCGACACATGCCTTTTCCGCCTGTGTCCTCGCCACTCTAACTGCTCCCTCTGGGCGCAATGGGGCGCCGAAAAATAACGGCTCCAGAGCCTCCTGCTCGCGTGCGGTTTGAGGCGCGACTCAACTTTCATGCTTTGTATCCTAACACTCTCTAAGCATTTATACTGTTGGTCACACAAACTGCATCACCATAAATCCTTTAAGTGCCACTGCTAAATATGTAAACTACAGGTAAACAACTGGACTTAATCATGCACAATATTTTCCTCCTGATACATTGCTACGGACATTTATCACCCTATACCTCACAGCAGACTTAAAAGTTCACAATAAATTCTGCAGTTTATTCATTGATATTCCCAAATAGTACATACCGACATGTATTGCATTCTGATGTTGGAAAAATCTTTTTGTCTCTAAAGGTTTAAGGATAGTAAATGACGAAATGTTACTTGCTCTGCACGTATCACATAATAAGATTAAGTTAATTGGTGATCTGGGGGTATACAAGGTACCACCTGCAGCAGCAACAGCTCTAATCCAGCTGGGCTTGACTGGAACTGAACTTCGATGACGACATTCCTCACTGCATCGACTCTATGCAAGGTTCATCAGTACTGATATGCTAAATAACTTCATACATGACATATTGGGTTGTCGGGTGTTCTGCCGGATATCAGCGTCGTACTTGCACGATATTTCGGTCACATAGCTCGTAACCTTCGTCAGGTGCGACCTGGTCCAGTATTTATGCCTATGGCCTTCCCCCTCCACCAACGCCTGCAGGCTCTTCCTCTGTGGTCCGCGCCCATTTCCTGCGACCTGATGGAGCCTTGCTGCTCCGTTTTCCGTCCGCTGCGGTTCTAGGTGTTCCCTCTGCGGTCCGCGCCCAACAAACCCGCTCCTGGGGGTTTCATCTACGGTCTGGGGTACCAAGCGTTCCCCCTGCGGTCCGCTCCCGCTCACCACGACCTGTTGGAGGGTTGCCGCTCCGTTTTTCGTCCGCTGCGGCTCTGGATGTTCCCTCTGCGGTCCGCGCCCACCAGTCCCACTTCTGGGTGTTCCATCTTCGGTCTGGTGCGCCTGGCAGTCCGTCAGGGTCTCGTTTTCCATCTCCATGTCTTTCGTTCTTCAGTTTGTGTAGTGTTGCAGCAGGCCCCGTTGCTCCTTTAACAATTCCAGAGCCAGATCCCAGGCTCCGCTTAGCTGGTACCCTGTGTCACGGTTCATAAGATCGTCAGCCATTTTAAGAGACTCGCACTGTGACGAATTTGAGTGGCATACAGTTTGATGATACAACCTTAAAGGTACTCAGCAAGGGTCTCAACTTTGCTACGACCCCTAGAAACGTACCCATTTCAGGTTTCGTCAGTGCAGTAGAGCAAGTTGCAGCCACACTTCCACCTAATGTGGCAGAGGAAGTCCGCCGAGAGACCCGCAGGGCCGTCACCAAGGCCAGGCCGCCGAAATCGAACATCACAACCGAGGGGAGGCTTGCACTCAAGAAACTCTGGGAAGACAACAGCATTGTGGTACTGCCAGCAGACAAAGGGAACTCCACTGTCATCTTGCAGCGGGTGGATTATGATGAGAAAGTACGCCAACTTCTGGAGGACCTTGCATACAGAATTCTGGAGTGTGACCCCACAGACAATGTGGCCAAGAAGACTAGTGCTCTCTTGAAGGAAACAGGGATGCCTGATAAGATCATCAGACAACTACGGGAAAAAGCGTCAGTTCCACCTAGACTGTATGGTCTGCCTAAAATACACAAGGAGGGCGTGCCCCTACGTCCAATCGTCAGTAATATTGGGACACCTACGTACACAACAGCCAAGTACTTGAAAGGTCTCCTGTCTCCATATGTGGGGAAATCTATTCACCACATCCGCAACTCAGAAGATTTCCTGCAACGCCTCAAGCAACTGCACATCACAGATTCGGACATCATGGTTAGTTTTGATGTGGTATCGCTGTTCACCAGGGTCCCACTGAAGGACTCACTAGAACTGATTGCAGAGAAATTTGACGGTACTGACGTCCACGTATTTCCTGTACAGAAACCAATATTACGAGCAAACTGAAGGTGTAGCTATGGGCAGCCCACTGTCCCCTGTGGTTGCCAACATGTTTATGGAGAGTTTTGAGGAGAGGGCATTGGAGACAGCCACATTTAAACCCACATGCTTCTTTAGGTATCTGGATGACACCTTCGTGATCTGGCCACATGGGATGGACAGGCTCAATGAGTTTCTTGAACATCTTAACTCATGCCATCCTAATATCAAGTTCACCATGGAACTGGAGAAGAATGGCCAGCTGCCATTTCTGGATGTACTAGTCCAGAGGAAAGCAGATGGATCAATTGGCCACAGTGTGTACCGAAAACCAACGCACACTGATTTATAGCTGCAGGCCAGCAGCCGTCACCACCCTGCACAGAAGAATGGGGTTCTGAAGACGTTGGTCCACAGAGCACGTGCCCTGTCAGACCAAGAGAATCTACCTATAGAGATAGAACGTCACAAAACAGTTTTCTCCAAGAATGGATACACGGACAGACAAATTGAGAGGGCACCCCAACCAGCCACTATACCACAGGTTCCTGAAGAAGACCAAGATGAAGCAAAGAAGGTGGCATATCTGCCCTATGCTGGCTCTATTTCTGCCAGAATCAGTAGGATCCTCCGTAAACACAATATCAAGTGTGTTTTCTGTCCATCCAACAAGATCGGGGGACTGCTGGGGAGTGTCAAAGACGACCTGGGGTTACGAAAACCAGGGATTTACAATATACCTTGTCAATGTGGCATTTCCTACATTGGCCAGACGACAAGAACTGTGGAGATCAGGTGCAAAGAACATCAGAGGCACACTAGATTAAGACAGGTGACCAGTCAGCCATTGCTGAACACTGTCTAGAACTAGATCATGCCATGAAATATGAGGATACCAAGATTCTAGCACAAACACCCAAATTTTGGGACAGTGTTATAAGAGAATCGATAGAAATTAAAATGGCTGACGGTCTTATGAACCGTGACACAGGGTACCAGCTAAGCAGAGCCTGGGATCCGGCTCTGGAATTGTTAAAGGAGCAACGGGGCCAGCTGCAACACTACACAAACAGAAGAACCAGAGCCATGGAGATGGAAAACGATCCCCTGACGGACTGCCAGGGGCACCAGACCGAAGATGGAACACCCAGAAGTGGGACTGGTGGGCGCGGACCGCAGAGGGAGCACCTAGAACCGCAGCGGACGGAATACGGAGCAGCAAGGCTCCAGCAGGTCGCAGGGAATGGGCGCGGACCACAGAGGAAGCGCCTGCAGGCGTTGGTGGAGGGGGAAGGCCATAGGCATAAATACTGGACCAGGTCCACTCGAGGAGCAGAGAGAGCGGCCTGAGCTGGCGAGGTGAGCGCATCGCTGGTGTTGCGCGCTTCGCTTACTCGGCCGTTGAGAGCTCGTGAAGAGGTTTTCTGTGCTGTGGGCGCCGCGGAGAGCAAATTGTCGTGCGTTGTTTTGACAACGCGTGCAAATTGTCGTGTTCCGCGCCTCGCAGCATGGGAAAGAAGCGTGCGCAGAGGAAACCTGCCGCTACGAAGGGTCCTTCGGTTGTGCAACTCACTGAGTCTGCCGACCGTGCAAGGAACTCCAGAGAAGACGAGTCGCGGCCTGTCCCCCCTTTGTACGTCAAGTGCAAAGGCGGGTGGACAGCGCTGTTCGACACCATGACGAGCTGCGCTCGGAACGAGGTGGTCTACGAGTCTGTCGATACAGACTCGCTGATCTGCGTTCGAGCCGCAAACGTGGCCGACCACAGGGCGATCAAGGTCGCAGTGGCCGACCACATCGTCGACGCGCCGCCGGCGCGTGAGAAGGCACCTTCCGTAGGAAGGATGAAGACGACTAAGGCACTCCTCAGGGGGTTGCCTTGGTGCTGTGATGAGGCAGCGGTCCGGGAAGGGCTGCTGCGAGCCGGGTTTGGTAGTGCAGCCGCAAGGTTGCACAACCGAACCAACAGGAAGAGGGCGCCGCTCTATGCCGTGACCGTGCAAACGGTCGACGGCGGGAGTGACATCTTCGACTTGCGGAAGTTGCTGGGCTTCCCGGTTACGACGGAGGCTCTCCCGACCGCCATGGATCCTCAGCCCCAGTGCTTCAGGTGCCAGGG
Organism: Schistocerca nitens; assembly: GCF_023898315.1. Classification (NCBI taxonomy): domain Eukaryota; kingdom Metazoa; phylum Arthropoda; class Insecta; order Orthoptera; family Acrididae; genus Schistocerca; species Schistocerca nitens. The sequence continues at coordinate 996,689,511 of NC_064614.1, read as the reverse complement.
CGAGGGCCATGTTGCGAAGTATTGCCGCAACGCGGCGCGGTGCGTCAAGTGCTCAGGTGAGCACGACAGCCGCGCCTGCGACCGCGGCAGCAACGCTCTGCCGACATGTGTCCGGTGTGGCGGCCCGCACGTCGCCAGTTGGCGCGGCTGTGCGGCTTTCTCAAGCCGCAGCCGTGCTGGGGGCGGCGAAGCGGCCGCGGCCGCACCGACGCAGCAGCAGAAGAGAAGACGACGCCGGAAACGGCGTAGGGCGCAGAACAGCCCGGCGCAGCTGAGGGACGGCGCAGCAGCAGATCCACCTGCCAGGGGCAGGGACGGCCGCTCGGAAACGGGCAGCCAGGACGCAGCTCGCCTTCCTGCGAAGAGATGTGACCTCGAACTCGGCACCGCCGTGAAGGAGGCCACAGCAGCCCTCAAAGCCGTCATGGCGGCGGAGAGGGCTGCCTTCGCAGCCGCCGTGGCTGCAGAGAAGGAAGAGGCCTTGAGGCAACTGCGAGCAGTTTTCGCCCAAGGCCTCAGCGCAGTCGTACCTGCGAACACTCCTGCGACCTCGCAGAAGGACGTTCGCGCGCCTATCCCAGCTCTTGTTCCAGCAGCAGCGCGGGTGAGAGGCGCAAAGAAGAAGAAGACAAACCGCCGCCGCAGAGGAGCCGCTGGCGACGCCGACTGCTACGGGACGGGGCCCCGCAAGGGGTCGAGGAGCCAATAGGCCAGTCTTCATCGCAGAAGCGTCGCCGCCCTGCTGCGCCGAATTTTTATGTTACAGGGAGTAAGCCACTGCGGCCGGCCCAGGAGACTACAAGCGAGTCCAGCCGCAGCACCGGACTGCCCCAGCTAACAACCACGCTGTACATAGGTAACGTTGCACGATACCTCACGCTAACCCCCCTCACCTTGCATGCTCTGTCGCAGCTAGCAAGCCGCTACTGCCCTTACCACCCGTCCTACTGTCGCAGAGGTTTTTTTCCCTTGGCACTGGCCTTGGAACTTTTTTTCCTCTGCTCTTAAAACCGCTACCCTTCGATCGTTTTCGACCACTACTATCTCCTGATGGACCATGTTAATGAGTAGTCTTACCCAGACGCATGGATAACATCACAGCCTGCATCCTGTGACGCCTGATTCAAAACTAACATGCTTACGGAGGTGACAGTAAAACTTTTGTGTTGGTCACCACGTTGGTGCGGGCGTGGAGGGGCCCCATCCAAATTTAAAACTCGAGGAGCAGTCTCAGGTCGCACCTGATGAAGGTTACGAGCTACGTGACCGAAATATCGTGCAAGTACGACGCTGATATCCGGCAGAACACCCGACAACACAAGATGTCATTAGACTGCCGGGAAAGCCTGAAGAGTAACTTCATACATTTTTACATCATAAGCTATATTTATTGTTTACTTTTACATATGTTTTACAACATTTTGATATCACAATTCTTATTCGTTTTTCTGCCATAAGAACCTTATCATAATCAGGTAATAGTCATAGCAGTTCAGTCATTTTCAGCATTGCATCTCTAGATAAACCTGGAGCTCTAAAACTCCAAGATGTATCCAAATCGTATAATTTTATGCAAGTTATTTTGAAATTATCTATCTCATCATCCAATAACAGAACATGAGTTTTAAACTACAGATCATGATATTCACTGAGATTTTTGATACTAAATTTTTGCAAACTGATTTAGCATGTCTATAATCTTTATCATTTATTTCACAGTCATTCAGTCCTTCAAAACTTCATGTGTGCTTGGATAAATCTTCTGGGATAAAATTTCTTACATTTGTCATTTGATCCCTTTTCAGGCTTGATGAAAGTTTGCCAAGGGAAGAAGCCACAAATTTAAATGTGTCAATAAATCTCATCTTCAAATTTTCTCTCATCTTGCCAGAATTAATATATCTGTCTTTATCACTGGGTATCAAATCTATTTGTTTTTTATCATAACGAAGTTCTTTAATAAACAAATGAGAATCACATCCAGATAAATTATGTAAATAAACTGGTAGAAAACTTCGAATTTTTAGTTTTAGATTACTATTATTACATAAAAGATTTATATATTTACTGTTAAATGATCATGATACCGAACTTCTTTATTACTTTTGTGTAACTGTGTCTAAATAATTAATATATTTTAGATATTGTATGTCTTGATCTTCAGATGTTGATGGTCTCATTTCTTCAATTTCAGAGTAAATTCTTCCAATTTCTTCAACCTCTTTTTTCATACATTCAATAATTTTTTTTTACAATTTGGTCCTCTTTACAGAACAGGATCTTTATAGTATCCATTAATGTACTTGTCACAGTAACAGAGATAGCTGAATTCATGTTTTTGTTTCATAGCATAAGATTCATGATTTAATTTCACTTCTATTGGATTTGTCTTTGTGTTGCTAAGTTTATATGTATCTTTTAATATTCCTCTATATAAACCACTATGAATACGATTCTCTGTTAATAGTAGATTTTTAATTAATTTATATGTTCATAATTCTTGGATTTGGTTGACAATTCTCCAACCGTAATAACGAATTTTCAAAATCGGCATGAACAACAAATGAAACATTTTGTGTCTATTGATAATTTCTAAAACTTACATATGATCTTTTCTCTGGTAATTCTACTTTTAATGATTACTTAACTGTGTGAGTACCTAATTTTTCTTCACTGTGAAAATGGAGTTAACACATATCACTAATAAATTTTTCTTTGTCATGTTTTGGAATTTGACTTGAAACAAACCAAGATAAATATAAGGGGCATTCAAAAAGAAGTGAGTCAGAGGCATAATTACAGAATGTAATATGCATATGTTAGAAGTATTGACCCTGGCTGTTGAGACAATTGTCCCGCAGTGACACAAGGTGGTGAATGGCTATCTCATAAAATTTCCAGGGCCGCAATGTTAACCAGTTCCGCATGTATAGCTGGACATCGTCATTCGGGGTTCATCGTTTGCCCCTCAGAGCCGTACATGGTGTAATTACAAGGAGAGAGGTCCAGACTGTATGGAGAGTGGTCAAGAAACTCCCATTTAAATTTCTGCAGGAGTGCCGTGACTGTGTTGGTTGTTGTTATGGAACAGAATTACCCCATGGGCGAGATTGCCTGCTCGTTTCGATTTGATTGCTTAGCGAAGGGTGTGAGTAATGCTGGGCATTTACTGCTGTCCCGTGCTGCAGGAAGTGAATCAGAAGAGGCCATCTTGGTCAAGGAAGAATCTCAGCATAATCTTTCCTGCTCTCATGTGGATGGTCTTACCTTTTTTTGGTGGTAGTAGTGACCCTGGATGCTTCTGTTAGAAATTTTGTCATTTTGATTCTGGTTCAAAGTGGTGACACCATGACTCATCTGCAGCCACTACTCCTGACAGGAATGCATTCCCTTCCTGAGCATAGCGCTGCTGATGAGCAAGACAATGGGACATTTGTCATTCTTCCCGGTGTGGTTGAAGACTGTGGAACTCCCATTGGGCGTGCACTTTGCACATGTGCAGTCATTCCTTCATGATGTTGTGAACACTTCCGACACTCAATCCAATCACGGCGGCTATGGCTTTCACTGTCACTCGGCAGTCCAGGGTAAGAAGTGCATCCACCAACTGGACAATGTGATTGGTAATGCAGTGTGGTGCTCAAGTCTGTGCATAATCGGCTAATGACAGCTGTCCTTCTGTAAATTGCTTGTGCCACACCTTGATCCTTGTAAGGGACATGGAGTGTTCGCCTTACACCTGTTACATTTGTCGATGAATGTCCGTTCCTCCTAATCCATCCACTGTCAGAGAACAAACAACACCTCTTTGCTCTTCTTTTGATGTTTCCATGTCACTGTTTGAAATGTGACTGGCAGCATTGGACGATTGATGCATGCTGCTGCTAGCTCTGTATAGTCACGTGACATACACACATGCCCTCTAGTGATGGGCTGTGAACTCCCACACTCTGGTAAGAACCACACCTCATTCCACACGCCACAATATTACCCTCCTGTCACTGGTTTGTGCATTCCAGACTCTGGCTCGTTTCTTTTTGAACACCCCTTTTTTGTTACACAACAGTGTAAACTACTTCCATTCTTGAAATAGAGGAAATTTACATTTTTCTTTTATATTTTGTTTATTTTTAATGGCTGCACTTGATAGTTTTCATCAAATGAATTAATGATAATAGATCTACTAATTTTAGTCTCAATTTTGAAATATTATCAACCACTACAGGAAATTTGAAATTAACTATTTTCTGATCATAATCAAGAGCATGAGCAAAATTTTTATATTTTGTCATTTTTTCCAAGTTTTTATTTACTGGATATAATGCAGATTTTGTAGCCCTGAAAAAACATTTTTTCACTATTTTTTACATTAATACACGTCTTTTTTCTTTTGTAGTTTTTTTGTTAATTTGATACATGGTGATCCGCTCAGTTGAACATGTTTATTAATTATCGGTTGTAAATGAATAATTCTGTTTAATCTCTGTGCTAGAAAGTTCAACATTTTTGATTAAATATTTTGTTTAACATTCTTATTTAGTTTTCATTTATTTGTGATAATATAGTTCTTTGACTGGAACTTACCGAGCGAGGTGGCGCAGTGGTTAGCACACTGGACTCACATTCGGGAGGACTGCGGTTCAATCCCGTCTCCAGCCATCCTGATTTAGGTTTTCCGTGATTTCCCTTAATCGCTTCAGGCAAATCCCGGGATGGTTCCTTTGAAAGGGCACGGCCGATTTCCTTCCCAATCCTTCCCTAACCCGAGCATGAGCTCCGTCTCTAATGACCTCATTGTCGACGGGATGTTAAACACTAACCACCACCACCACCACTGGAACTTAAACTCCACAATATTTCTTACAGTCTCTGTTCTGCACTCACAAAAAAGTTTAAAATTTACTTTCAACCCATGATGTATTTTTAGATTATCTTTCACAATTTTTGGCTCTGATGCATTCAAGAAGAAATTTGGGTTAAGCAAGTTTAGATTGTTCTATAGATTCATAGTCTGTAATCTGTTTGCAAATGCTTGATTATCTACATAACCGTTATTCTATTTTTTTGTTTCTCAAACATATTGGTAGAAAATGGAAATATCTTTTTCAATGGTTTATCCTCATTAGTTTCGAAAATTTCTTCATGAAAAGAAGGTAACTGTTTCCAAAGATTTCCACCCCTGATATCTATTACTAAATATATTTAGGTGATCTCTATTTAATTTACTGAATCCTTTCTCCTGAATAATAGAAAATTTTTTTTATTGAGGAATTTTAAAGAAAGTTCAGGCAGATTTGTTACTTTTGTTGTATTCCTGAGTATATTTTTTACACTTACTTCAATGTTTGTGTAAAGACAATGTCTTTGAGTAAAAACACTCTAAATGTTTAACTTCCTCACAATCAGTATGTTCTTCATCTGTAATTGGTCTCAGACTTTTACTCATCTTTTATTTATTGACAAAGATATTTTCGAATGTTCTTCACTCAGAATTCATTGAAGGTGATTCTTATATTAGTCTAGGAACATTTTTTCTAGAAACACGACGAATTGTTTTACAATTGTAAAGTCTTATATCATATTCATTTATGCATTGCCTACACATTGCTCTATAACCATCTTTTGGTTATTTCTATGAAGTAAAATTCTTAGCTGATTTTTCAACTCTATTTGACAGCTTCCATTTATATAGAACAAAATTTAATAAGGAAAACTAAAATTTCTAGTTTCTGTAATGTATCTTTTGATACAGTTATTACCTCTGCATATGTTATAGATCAATCAGTACCAAATACTGATAAATCAGTTGTACCTGCTCTAACTGTTTTTGTGAATTAATTGTATTCACAGAAAGTGTCATCGTTCAAAAAATAGAGAAGTTCATTAATGTACCTAAGTGGAATATTTATTCTTGTAGGCACTGCTGTAAATTCTCTAGATATTACTCCATGTGATATATATTTTAAGTCACACTTATCTGGCTCTGCGTATAAAAGAACATTGAAGCATTAAAATGTTCTTCGTGTATGTGTTGACTACACCATTTAATAAACATAAAATAAAAATTTTTTCATCTACGTCGATACTCTGCAAATCACACTTAACTGCCTCTCTCGGACAACATGCAGAATAAACGAACTCCTTTATCTTTCTGTGCGTGCTCTGATTTGCCTTATTTTATTATGATGACCGCTTCTCCCTCTGTAGGACGGCATCAGTAAAATATGTTCACATTCGGAGGAGAAAGTTGGTGTTTGAAGTTCAGTGAGAACATTCTGCAACAACGAAAAATGCCTTTCTCTTAAAGGAGGCAATCCCAAATCATGTATCATTTCTGTGATACTCTCTTACCTATTTCGAGATAATACAAAACGTGCTGCTCACCTCTGAACTTTCTCAATGTACTCCGCTAACCCTGTCTGGTAAGGATTCCAGACTATGCAGCAGTACTCCAAAAGACGATGGGCAGTAATAGTGTAGGAAGTCTCTTTGGTAGATATGGTACAATTTCTCAGTGTCCTATGAATAAAACGCTGTCTTTGGTTTTCCTTCCCTACTAAATTTTCTGTGCGCTCTTTCCAAATTTAATTGTTTGTAGTTGTAATTCATACGTATTTAGTTGAGTTTATGAACTTTGTATTAGACTGATTTATGATGTAACCATATTTTAATGGATTCCTTTTAGCAATCATGTAGATGACCTCATACTTTGCATTATTTAGGTCAATTGGCAATACATGCACATTTCAGATATCTTTTTGTTAATCGTTTTGCAATTTGTTTTGATCATCTGATGACATTACTAGATGGTAAACGACAGCATCATCTGCAAATAATTTATGATTGATGCTTAGATAGTCTCCTAAATCGTTTATATAGATAATGAACAGCAAAGGGCCTACAACACTACCTTGAAGAACAACAAAAATAACTTCTATTTTATTCAATGACTTCCTGTCAATTACTTCGAACTGTGACCTCTTTGACAGGAAGTCATGAATCCAGTCACATAACTGAGACGATATTATTTATGCATGCAGTTTCACTAATAAACCGCTATTGTGGTACAGTGTCAAAAGCCTTTTGGAAATCTAGAAATAAGGAATTAATTTGAAATCCCTTGTCATTAGCACTCAACGCTTCATGGCTGTAAAGACCCAATTGTGTGTGACTAGAATGACGATTCCTAAATTCGTGTTGACTGTGTGTTAATAGACAATTGTCTTCAAGGTAATTTATACTGTTCCAACACAAAATATTTTCCAAAAAACATGCGATATCAACGTTAATGACATGGGACTTTCATTTGTGGATTACTACCACAACCTTTCTTCAATATTGGTGTAACCTGTGCAACGTTCCAGCTTTGGGTATGAATCTTTCATCGGGCGAGCACTTGTATATGATTGTTAAGTATGGAGCTATTTTATCATTTCATTCTTATGTAATTCAATACTAGATATTGGTTTAGGATATCATGAAATTGTTATGTATGAATATTCATCATATATAACATATCACAAACAAATAATACAACCTCGATACTTGGCCACTGGTAAATTTCATCTATTTTGTGTAAACATTGTGTTAGTTATTAGATTCGATTTCATTTCAGTTCCTATCCCCGCCGGCTTGTGATAAAAACTATATAAAACTCCATTTACAAATAGTAATTAATATAAATTCTTAATCTGACACAATGATTCAATTGTTTCATTTGGAGTAGATGCTAGAGTTGGAGTGGACTTTGGCATAGATGGTTGTGGTAGTGTTTTACCATATACTGTAAATTTTGAATACCATTGATGGCAACCTGAGACAATGGCTCCATCAACATTTGTGTGATGTAAGCCTAGTGTGTGACCAGTTTCAAGACATAAAATATATTTTTTGATAATTTGGTGTATTTCTATCAATTTCCAAGCACCAAATCTCATCTCCACCTAAATGTATTTCTACTGGGTCACATTATCCATATTTGGGAAAAATACATGACATAATGTATTACCTTCTCCATCTAGATCCTATAAATATTGGTAACCTGGTATTTTATATGTGTGTATGCTGCTTTTACCCAGTAACTAAAATATCACAGGTATTGTAGACATGAACAAACTGTGTGTCAGTATATTTTTGCCAAAACGAATTCAGCATCTGTTTCTTCTAGTACATTTTAATTTGCCCCTATATAATTCCATTTTATATTTTTATTCAATTTATACATACTAGTATGGTAGTGAACAAATTAACCCTTTACATCACATCCAGGTCTGTTCATAAAATTCAAAGTATCTTCACTTAATTTTCCAGTTATCTCAAGACTGAACTAACATTAATTCTTCTCATAATGGATTATGACTCGCTTGAGTAAGTTCTGTATTATCCTGAGTATCTAAATAACCATAATCATCTAAATATTTGATTGCTCTACTCCGGTCATCCTCTACTTTTATTTTCACAAAAAACAACTGCGATATATATACATTTATATAAACTTCAAATATAATAAGGTGTTATCAAAATAGTTGATGAATCTAATGAAAATGATTTTTATTAAGCGGAGGCAATCCGAAGCACATCTAATGCTGTAGGATCTAGAAGGAATATATTTGGGTTTACTCACAAGAGCTATGGGGTTATTTACAACAATAAAAAGTGCTTGTGATTACTGATGTAAAGAATAATCCTTGGTTTAAAGCGAAAGATGTAGCTCAAATTTTACCATATGAAAATCGTAAAGAAGCTGTTCATGACCATGTTAGAGAAAAACATTAATTATGAAAATTTAAAGAGGAATGAATCGTTCTCCTTGTTAAACGAACATCCACTTACTGTTTTTCTTAATGTATGTGGATTATATTTGAAAATTTGAACCTGTCCAGTTTGTAGGTCTTGATAGGAAATGAAAAACCAATTATATTCACCGATGAACTCATCAAAAATATTTCTAGTAAAAAAAGATTTTAATTGAATGGTGCAGATCATAGATATCATTAACAATAAGCTTATATACTAAAGTAAATTTGCGTTTGTGGTTATTGACAAAAAGAATAATCTTTGAACTAAAGCTAACGAATTTGCTGAAATTTTAGTATATAAGGAACCTCTACATGCTATACATAAACATGAACCTGGTTTATATTCTTTGATTTTAAAATCAGAAAAAGGAAGACCAAAACAACTAAAAAAATTTGTTACAAATGATGTTTTACCAGCTGTTCATAAATATGGAGAATATGAGATGAAGGAGGGAATTCATCATTTCGATAATTTAAACAAAATCAAAGATGAAGGAATTAAAATTATGGTCAACTGTATAAAATATTTGAGTTGGCTATAATGCTTTAGTAATAGTACAAGATAGAAACAGAGAAATAGAGAGGTTATTAAAACACATTGTTTCTCAAACAACCAACCAGAATTGAAGGTCAACTTCAATTTTCATAAGATTTTTTGTTAAAAGGTCTGTTTAAGTCATAAATATCAAATTTTATTCCGCCTTGAAATTCTCTCATTAAATTGTCAGATAAATTATGATAATTTGGGAGAAGATGCCTGTTTAATTTATCTAGAAATTTACAAAATACATTACTAGAGGAATAGATCCAGATTTACAATAAATATTAATACTTCAATAAATATTAATACTTCAATAAATATTAATACTTCAATAAATATTAATACTTCAATAAATATTAATACTTCAATAAATATTAATACTTCAATAAATATTAATACTTGATAGGTTATTAAAACATGTTGTTTCTCAAACAACCAACCAGTATTGAAGATGAACTTCTATTCTCATAAGATGTTTTGTTAAAAGGTCTGTTTAAGTTATATAATATCCTATTTTATTCTGTCTAGTGATTCTCTCATTCAATTTACAGACAAATTTTGTTCATCTGGGATTAGTTGCCAATTTAATTTATCTTGAAATTCTCTTTTGAAGTTTTCAGTAAAGATACAACGTTTAGATGCATCATCCCAATTTAATTTATTTTGATATTCTCGAATGAAGCTTTCATTTAAGTTTTCTTGATATATGTTACCTGTTTACTTTATCCTGAAAATCTCTAATAAAATCTTCAGATAAGTTTTGATTACATAGTATATAACTCTATTCAGAGTCATTAATTAGATTCCTCTTTTTAATATAATCAACAACTGTTTGTCTGTATGTTTCTTTTGTTGAATACAATTCATATAATTTCTCCAAATCTTAAGTTTCGCACAAAGGATAAATCATTTTCCTAAATTGTTCATATTTAACTTTTAGTTATTTTATTATCTCATTGTTATTGCTGTTGATTTAATTTTCAATAAGTTCAAAAAATTAATATTATATAACAGCTCTCATCTAAATTCTGGTACTTAGTTCAAGGATATTTGAGTTCCTTTGTTTGAAGAGAAAAATTTATTGACTGGTGACAACATTGCAGCTTTTCTTTATGATAATCAAGGGTCTAATTTTTTTGAAAAAGTGGAGACAATAAAATTCGGTTTCTTACCCAGAATAATACTTCAGTGACAGAAATAAAATATGGTAACCTACTAGCATTAGAATGTGAATATATACAAAATACATTTTTCCTATTGAATTTTATTTCTTCATAAATGGAGCCACGTCCATGTACATCTAATGCTGTAGCACCCCTGATGACTATAACTAAATTCATTAACCATAACAACTATCAACTAAATTTAGGTTCTTGATTGAAAGACATGGTTTCCATTATTCAAAGGGAAAATGTGTTAATTACAGATAATATTTTAAATTTTGCTATGTAATATTACAATGGAAACTAATTATTCTCATGAAGATTTCAAATGATTTAAAAAATTATGTTAAAACTCATAAAGATAATTAAATACCATATAAAGAGATAAACATGATGACTGATTGGCTTAAAAATATACATCCAAGATGAGATGAAAAATTTAGACTAAACAATCTAATAGAAGAGAAGTGGTTTTTGTTAACAGCTGATGATTTTAAGGTATCTGTGATCTCATTCAATACAAAACAATGTAAGGAAGTAAGAACATATTATTTGATGGAGAAAAAATTTAATTGTTTTATAAAATATTCAGTGGAGTACAAGTTCAACAAAAGGTATAAATCTTGAAAACATTCTGAAAATTGAAGAAAAACAAACACAACAAGTACAATAACAACTACAAGAAAAGGAAAAGAAATTTACATTTAAAAGATGTAGCAAATGATGTGGCAGCAATGAAGAAAGAACATATAATTTACATTGCTACATCCAAGCACTTTACCAAGAAAAACTATTTTAATATGGGTGACGTTCAACCTAAATTACATTTACAAGTTAGATTTTCTAAATAAAATTGTGGTAGATTAGATGATGATCAGTTTTTTTTATTGTTAGTTCGAAGATGTTACCAACATAAGCTTGTTGAAAGCATGAGTAGAAAATATTTAGTGTACGTAAAGAAAATAAAGAGAAAGATGTATATCTGTTGTACCTAATGATCAATCGCTCTCTACCATGCTATTCTGTTGAGATGCAAACAGATATGTTGATTTAATAAACTCCCAGAGAATCACAATATATAGTAATATTTAAACTAAACCACCTGCAGTATTTGATTCAATAGTTATTGAACAAGAAACTATGATCAAGTTCAAAATTGTAAGCAAAAATAAAAAAAATGTTGTGTTAGATATGATGAACTGGGAGAAATTAATTTTGATATCTATGAAGATTATCCTGATAATCTTAATGTGCTTAAAGAGACATTGAAATAACTACTTCTGGAATGAAAGGGCTTATAAAATTAAAGGAAAGATAAAGATATGAAAAGAGTTGGAGAATATTTTAGAGCAGTTAACTCATAAAAATTTTTTAAGTACTGATAATCTGTTTTTAAAGTATTCATAAACGATATAAAAACTTTTATCCATTTAGACTATAAATAGTTCACAACTTTGTGAGTTAATAGATCTATAAATGAAGCTATACTGGCTACTTCATCATCAGTATAACATGCTGATATAAAATATGAAAGTGTTAATATCTTCAGTCATAGTGTAATTTATTTTGATATTGTCGAATGAAGCTTTCATTTAAGTTTTCTTGATATATGTTACCTGTTTATTTTATCCTGAAAATCTCTAATAAAATCTTCAGATAAGTTTTGATTACATAGTATATAACTCTATTCAGAGTCAGTAATTAGATTCCTCTTTCTAATATAATGAAACACACTCACACACACACACACACACACACACACACACACACACACACACACACACACACACACACACACACACATCTACAGACACTGTTTATTAATAAAGCTGGATTATACTCTCCTACAATTGGGTCTAAATTTACTTTAGTCGTGAATTTTAAGGACTGGGTAGCAGAGGAAGTATTGTCTTCAGTTCGAAAACATGGTGAATACAAACTACAACCAACAATTGAAAAGTTGCAAGAACAATTTGAAGAGTTGCAGATTGATAAAGAAATGACTATGTGTGTTGTGAAGAAAAAAGAGAAGAAATTCAGAATTTAAAAAGACAAGAGGAAGTGTTTGTAGAACAAATAAGAGAAATGCACCCACATTTCGTTCCACTAACTGAAAATACTGAATTGCGAAAGAAGAAATCTTCATATATCATTATATATAGTTGTAGACACACATCCAAACTGTGAAGAAATAAAAAAAAATAAATACAATCAAAAGTCAATCTCTTGTACAACAAATTGAAAGACGAATCAAATCAAAATAATAACTTTTGTAGAAATTACTTTTCGTTAGTTACCAGATTTACAGGATGGAAGAATTCTTTTATAGAATAATTTTATTTTTGTTTACCCAACTATAATGTGAATTATCACATTCCAACCACATAATATATACTTCATCTCCTTTCTTTCTCAAAACTTTTTCTACAGGATATACATAAAAAGAACTGGTTTCCTGTAACTTATGCCCACAAAAATTTTCTTTGACTTCTTCTCCATTTAAATTTCTTAATTTGTATGTGACTGGATCAGAATGAATAACATATTCAATTTCAAAGAAATTATGTTAGCCAATTAACAGTACAACCTTCTTCAAAAGTCCTTTTAGTTTACTAATTGTAACCTTATCACCTACATTGTACTTAAGTAAAGTGTCTGTTATATTTGTTGTACAAGTAGATTGGAACAAATCCTTTTCGTTTTGTTTGGCTACATATTTTGGTACCATTGTTGAATGTTTTGTGTTGTATCCAACAAGTTGCAAAATGTTATCCACACAATTATAATGTCTTTGAAGAGCGAATCTCTTCCACGTTTTTCTCAATTTTTTTGTTTAATCTTTCTCTTACAGATGGTTTTAATGCAATAATAGTTGAAAGATGATTCATATTACATTTTTTTGTAAGTTACTGAAAAGTCTTTATTGGAAATTCTTTCCCATTATCTGTTTATACATTTTGTGGAGTTCTTACTTTTGAAAGAAGTATCAGCTACATTTTTACTAGTTTTATCTTTAACTTTTACAGCCCAAGCAGATTTTTAAAACACGTTCATAACATTCAATAAATATTTATGTCCTTTATGTATTTTTGATATTCCTTTCAAGTTGCCAGCACCCATTTCTACTAGACCAACTTGCCATAAATCGTCTGTGCCAAATGAAACTACATTACTTCTTTTAAAATTTATTCTCATTGTATATAATTCATTAATTATTTACTGATGCATAGTTACCCCATGCCCTAAATTTGCTCTTTTTAGTTTTAGATACTGTGCAAAAAACTTCAATCCTCTCTCTGTCTTCCATTTTTAGTTGTTTCACTGTGAGAATTACAAGCATGTCAAGCACCAGATATGAGTATCCATTTATATATATTAAGAATCTATTACTGAATGTTCCATTCTAAATCATTATTTGGTAGCTAGTACTTCGTTTAAGAACCATGAAAGAACATTGTATACTTGGAAGGGACCTGGAGACACCAAAAGGTATCACAGTGATTATATAAAAGTAAGATAGGTTTTAAGGTGAAACACAAATCCAGGGGCAATTGTAGACTCTTACCACAATTTGCTGGTCGTGAAATGTAGACAAAAACTGAAGAAACCGCGAAAAAGGTGGTAATTTAAGGAGATGGAACGTGGACAAACTGTAAGAATTAGAGGTTGTAGAGAGTTTGAGAGGGGGCATTAGGGAACGACTGACATGAACAGGGGAACGAAATACACAACAAGAGTGGGTGGTTTTGAGGGATGAAGTAGTGAAGGTAGCAGAGGATCAAGTAGGAAAAAGATGAGGGCTAATAAAAATATTAAAAAACTAGAAACCCGCCACGATTGCGAGAAAAACACCTAGTGTTAACCTAGGTTCCGGCGTAGATAACTACACCTTCTTCAGAACAATAAAACCCACAAGTGCCTAAGAAGACCTTCGTCAATGATTAAAAGAACACCATAGCTATACATTTATAAACGAAAAACAGGAAAACACAAACAGTACATATGTACAAAGTCAAAACCACTACTTAACTTAATGGTGCACGCTCCACCTCACACTGGCCTATGTTCGATGGGCCATGACCCGCCATAAACTGCAGCTACAAGTGGTCGCTCACTTACATGCCCGACCCGCTGCCTATGCACATGCGCAAGACAAGGGAAGTCAGTTGAATGCGCATGCGCATACAAATATGAGAAACTTTATACATGGGTCGTGGGTAAATAGCCCAAATATTCCCAACCATGGATCAACGTATATCAAAAAATAGAATGGATAGAATAAGTGACGAGCTAAATAGGAGATGAAACGGAAAAATAACCGCACACGGTTGCTTATGCTAGGAAAGAAACATATATGAAGCTACCTGTGACAACAGGAGGAACTCTATTCCTAACAGGAGGAACGCTATTCCTAAAGCCAATAGTTAGCCTGGGGGGGGGGCTGAGGGTACATAATCTAAAGACGTCGTGGTAATAAAGATATAGGGATAAAACGTGAGGTGTTCAATGGGCTACAATCACCTTCAACCGCGCTCGCCAATCAGCACACACATGTGAAAATCCCCAGATCATCAGATTTACAAGTATGAAGAACAAATTAAAGGGGCGAAACCTTCAAAAAATTTTCTGTTTCTTAGTAGGACTTGGTCGTTAAGGATATTGTCTTTATGATGTTGCAGATGCTTAAAGATCTGCATTTATTCTAAAACATCCAGTTTTAAGCCCTTAACCTCGGCATGAAGTAACTCGATATTAACTGGAGGGCTTGGCGCATAAGCCGTTTGCACAAGGTGTTGCGCATAAGTAGAGCCCTTAGTACCGTCACCGCTTCTAGCAGGAAAATGCTCTTTATACCAGAGACCCAGAGCACATCCCGTTTGCCTGATGTAAAATTTTGAACAATTCCCGCATGTAATTTTATATACTCCTGATTGGGAAAGTTTATCGCTCTTATTATGCAAGGAGTGGATTAAATTCGTATGTAAACTATTATTAGTAGAATAGGTGACTCTGAAATTATGGGCTCTGAGTAAACACCCCATTTTCTAATTTATATTGCTTATGTAAGGGATAGATATCGTTGCCACTTGTTTGTCATCTAATGCATCCCCTAGGGTGGAAGACGTAATATTATTTTTATTTATTTTCTTGTTATACATCTGTCTTACCAACTGAGGCCTATAGCCATGATTTATAGCAATATTCGCAACTGTGACCAGTTCAGTTTCTACCGCATCTGGTGCAAGAGGGATAGCTGTAAATCTGTGAATATTAGACTGAAAAAATCCTTGACTATCATAAGAGACATTGAATTTAATCGCCAAAAATGCAATAAATGAGGAAGGTGAAAGGGAATACAAACAACTAAAAAATGAAATCGACAGGAAGGATAAAGGACTAAGCAGGAATGGCTAGAAGACAAATGTAAGAATGTAGCAGCATATATCTCTAGGGGTAAAGTAAATGCTACCTACACAAAAATGAAAGAGACATTTGGAGAAAAGAGAACAACCTGTATAAATATCAAGACCTAAGATAGATAACTAGTCCTGTGCAAAGAAGGAAACCAGAAAGGTGGAAGGAATATATAGAGCATCTATACAAGACACATGTACTTGAGGGCAGTACTATCGAAATGTAAGAGGACGTAGATCAAGATGAGATGGGAAATATGAAACTGCATGAATAATTTGACAAAGCACTGATAGTCTTAAGTCGAAACAAGGCCCTGGGAGTAGACAACATTCCTTTAGAGCTACTGATAGCGTTGGGAGAGCCATCCATGACAAAGCTCTTCCATCTGGTGTGCATGATGTGTGAGATGGGCGAAGTACCTTCAGACTTCAAGAATAATATAATAATTCCAATTCCAAAGAAAGTGGCTGCTGACAGATGTGAAAATTACCGAACTATCAGTTTAGTAAGTCATGGTTGCAAAATACTAACACGAATCCTTTACAGAAGAATGGAAAAACTAATAGAAGCCGACCTCAGAGAAGATCAGTTTGGATTCTGGAGAAATGTAGGAAAACGCAGAGCAATTCTGACCCTACGCATTTTCATAGAAGATAGGTTAATGAAAGGGAAACCCATGTTTATAGCATTTGTAGACTTGGAGAAAGCGTTTGACAGCGTTGACTGGTATGCTGTCTTTCAAACTGTAAATGTAGCAGGGGCAACATACAGGAAGCGAAAGGGTATTTATAATTTATACAGAAACTAGATGGCAGTTATAAGAATCAAAAGGCACAAAAAGGAAGCGGTGGTTGAGAAGGGAGTGAGACAGGGTTGTAGTCTATCCCCGACGTTATTCAATCTGTATATAGAGCAAACAGTAAAGGAAGCAAAAGAAAAATTTGGAGTAGGAGTTAAATTACATGGAAAAGAAATAAAAACTTCTAGGTTTTTCTGATGAGATTGTAATTTTCTCAGAGACAGTGAATGACTTGGAAGAGCATTGAACAGAATGGACAGTGTCTTGAAAGGAGGATATAAGGTGAACATCAACAAATGCAAATCAAGTATAACGGAATGTAGTCAAGATAAATCAGATTATGCTGAGGGAAACATGTCAGGAAACAAGACATTTAAGGTAGTTCAAGTGTTTCGCAATTTCGACAGCAAGATAACTAATGAGGGCTGAAATAGAGGGGATATGAAATGTAGACTGGCCATGGAAAGGAAAGCGTTTCTGAAGATGAGAAATTAGTCAACATCAAGTCAGATTGAAGTGTAAGGAAGTCTTTACTAAAAGTATTTGTATGGCGTGTAGCCATGTATGGAAGTGAAACATGGATGATAAACAATTTACACAAGAAGAGAATAGAAGCTGTTGCAATGTGTTGTGTACAGAAGAATGCTGAAGATTAGATGGGTAAATCATGTAACATTAGTAATTCAAGTGAAATACGTACAGTTTATCAGATTCATTAAGATAAAAATATTTTACCTTTAATTTTCATTCACGAAACGAATCATTTAATTTAGTGTGATATAAAAATGAAGGCAAGAACCAAATATTGTACAGATATCATATGTAGGTAATTTTGAAGAGAAACCCTGAAAGTTTTTTTTAATATATACCGCCGTAGTGTAGTTTGGTGTTTTGCTGATAGCCAACGCTAGTCGCAATCTTGGCGAGTTCAAGTGTGGAGCGAGCTTTCTGGAATTCGATGACAACAGGTGTGCTACAGCTGTTCAACAGATGTTTAGAACCAAGTATGGTTAGGAGCCACCAAGAAGGAAAGCCATTTACCACTGGTACAACAAATTCGTTATGACGGGTTGCTTGTGCGCGGCAAACAGAAGCGGAGGTCCCAGTGTGAGTGAAGTGAATGTGGACCGTGTATGAGAGACATTCATAAGGAGTCCAAAGAAATCAGTGCGTCGTGCATGCCATGAACTTGCAATGGCTGCAATGACAGTGTGGAAAGCCCTGCGACAGAAGCTGTTTACGAAACTACTTAGATTGGAGCTAGAGCAGAAGCCACAGTGGACGATGCCATGCTGGGACAGGTATGGCAAGAATTCAATTACCGTATTGATGTCTGCCGGGTCACTCATCGTTTGCATAATGCAATATATATGACGTCTGTACAATGTTTAGTTCTTGTAAATAAATAATTGAAAGTGTTCCTGGACTTTATGTACACACTATATATTGACTCCAAATAAAATAATTCTCTTAATTTTCATAACGAACTCAGATGTGTATTTCAATATTTATTCACCAGTAACAAAATAAATGACTCGTTTTTCTATTTGTCACACATTCTTTTTTAAAGATCGATTAAATTTCTTAGGTATGTTATTAAACTTGTCCTTGAGAAATAATCTGGAAAAGCATCTTCTACTTTTTTTGTGAAGGAATTTGTTGAATTAATCTGATCATGGATGTTCAGTTGTGTTAGTATACATGTACATTCAGGTTTTGTAACATACTTTTTTTTCTAAGTATTGGTTGGTAACTGAATTCTAACCACTTACCCTATGTTTTAAATGTGCTAGTTTTCTACCTTTAAAATCAAAATATCCTTTACTCACTTTAAAGATGTTACATATTTCTTTATGAAATTGTTTCAGTAAATGTTATATTTTTGAATCGCTTTTTGCTTCTAATTCATTTTAGATTTTTTTATCATTCATAGTGTCTACACACTGCAGCTCATTTCAAAAAATATCCATTCATTAAATTCAAAATATCATTAAACTTCTAATTGTCTGAAAACAGTTGAAAACGAATAGACACAAGTGACCACAAATAACTTCACTAAAATTTTGAATTCATTCTCCATTATAGTAACACTCACTTGAAACATGACATTTAACTGTTTCTTCAGGAATATTTTCTCAAAACGTATCGAAAACATATTTTTTATTGTTACCCTTATAACAGTATATCCAATGTGTGCCACCATGATCATGTGTATGTAAATTTACTATTGCATATTCATTATTTCTTGGTTTACTGGGTAATTCATTGAACACCCATAACTGATGAAAGTTTCCGATTTTTAATGGTTTAGCTAATTTTTCTACTTCGAAATTACTTTATGCATTAGGATAATAACTGTTATTTTTGCCAATTTTTGTTTTTTTATGCCTATATGTAACGTCTTTTTTCCATTGCTTTGCCACTTGGTAGCAAAGCATAATCAATGCTGAATTTATTCATTTATATACATAAAAATTATAAGGATGAATATTTTTTGATAGCACTGAAATGGTGCCATTGAAATATTTGTAAACCCCAATCATTTTCACCAACATCAGTACCTAAAGGTTAAGTTTCATTTTCCATACAGTGTGCCTCTAACTGCTAATTTTTTCCTAATGAGCATCAAAAGCATGCATTTTTTTGCAGCTGATTAATATACTTTATCTGCTTCATGTCTTTTCTCTAAATCTTTATTAACTCTATAGGGAAAATCCCGATAATTGAAAGCTTCATTTATTCCTTGATCTCCTCTAGCTAACATTTCATCTAGCTTGGTTCCCAGGATAGAAAGTCTAGTCAGGAAGATGCATTTCGAATGTTAGTTTCGTAATTAATGCATTGACTATGTCTCTTCCATATTTTACACTTTTCCAAAATGTATGTGGTAAATTACTTTAGAAATCTAATCAAATAAGGAATTCCTTTTGGATAGATGGATATAAAATCACTAAATTTATTTATCAATGTCTGTTTTATGCCAACTTTTTCATTGTGATAACTTTTATTTCCGGCTAATTATTGTAAGTGGATTACTGCTGATCTATCGATTAATTCTCTCACATCTATCATGCAGATGTATTTAATTGGTTTTTCTGTATATTTCTTCACTAAACATTCACTGACCTTTTCAACTGAAATATCTGAATAAGGTAATTTTGGGTAAGCAATATTGAGAATGTCAATTACAGAATAATGTGATATATCATCTATACTCAATTGTGATATTTTAGCTTTGGGAAATAGATATCAACAATTTCTATTATCAATTTATTGAATGTTTTACCTCTACTCAATTTTTTTATAATTATCAGAATACTAAGCTTCTGAATAAAATAATGCATCTGCATAATTTGATAAATTAACTGAATCGAATGTTATGCCCATATCATCAATCGTCATCCAGCTTTTAGTGAAAAGATTCATCAGGCATTGGTACCTTCATGTTCCTTTCGATTCATCACTATCTCATCTCTATCAAATGTTACTGGTAATTTAACAAGAAATTAAAATGCGCCAACAGGTATCGATCCAAAACTGTGTCCTCGCTGTTGTTGATATACTTTAACATTCTTACCTCCTTTACTTGTTTAACACCACCATGAGCTTTACCTATCTTTTTTCTATTTTTAATCTCTTCATACTTTTTCAATCCATCTTGTTTTGCTGACATACTTAATGTATAGTCATATTTAATATGATGATAATCAATCCACTCATACTTTGCATTTCCGTATCCTGATGCATCTCCAAATTCTTCTAAATGTTAACTGCGTCATCTTTTTTATTTTTTGTGCTCTGTTCTTGATTGTTTCTTCCAAAGCTTGAACCTTTCATTGAATTCTCCTACTTTTTTCTATTTTGTTTAGCTTCTTAACAACCTCTTAGCATTTTTCGAAAACATTTAGTAAAGAGCAGGAATAAAATATTTAAAGATGTTTAGGATGCAGGAAAATGTTTAACTTAATGTCTGAATTTTCATTCATTTGGATTTCCCATCATTTCAATTGTATAAAATCCGAAATTATTGTTCCCACAATTATCAAATGTTTTATTAAAATTATCGAATTTTAAATCATCACCAGAAAATTTGTGGTATATATGATTTAAATTGGTGTCATGTCCAAAAATATTTGAACGAGTTATACTATCTCAGACTAATTGTTTAGGTAGTTTAGACTATGTCTGATCTAAATAGAAGAAATCTATACCTTTGTGTCTACTTTTAATTTGCAAGTGCATCGTCTTGACATTGATCCAATGGTATAATTTTGTTTATCCTCAATAACAGTAGTAATATTCTCATTGTTTTTATCTTCCATTTTTTACACATTTTTAAAATTATTTATACTTTAGTTGATCTAAACTTTTAGTGTAAGGATACAAGTGATTGATTTTACCCCATTTCAACCATCCTGGAGCTTAAATGTAATTATCAATCATTAACATCATTTACCCACACCCACTTGCTCCTATTATTGCACATTAGACAGAATTCAATGAAAGCTTACCAAGTTTCTTTTTCTGTAACTTCCTCAGAAATCTTATTTTCGGTTCCCATTTAGTTTTCATTAAATTAACTAAATTTTTATTAGTAATAAATGTGTCATCTATTTCAGTTGAGTGGTAAGTCATTTGTTCTAAAAAAAGATAAACTGTACCTATATGGAAAGTTATAGCAGTGTTGCACTAGTTGTTTTTTATACATTTTAACTCCAAATATTACATTGCAAAATAATAAACTATATCATGAAGGAGAAATTACTGGAACTCCTGTTGGTCAATAAAATGTGAAAAGTTTGGAAAAAGTTATTCATTAAAATGTATAATTTACAGATTAAAGCAGATGATAATTTAAACAGAAGTATTATTGAGAATGACATTAAACTGTACATGGAGATAAAGGATAGTATTGGAAGTGTGCTAGGATTTGGTAACCAAAGTATTCAAACAAATGAAAGAACTATTGGCAGTGATGTTCCTAAAATTATTACATTTGAACTAATCAGCATACATTTTCTTTGGTTGATGGGATTTGTGAAGCATACCGATCATTTTCGTCATAAATTAATGTTATTACCTGCCCCCAATATGGAGTTTGTGGACCATTAACTTATGAGGCACATTATGCTATATACATTCCAATTTTTGATGTTACACCGGATTTAGGAATACCTATAACTGATGAAAATGAGAATTTAATTTGCTTCAATAGCGCTCATGGAACAATAATTTTTGAAATGGCTTAGTTAATTATCTTTATTATACAATGATCCGACAATGTTCTTGCAATAGTGGTAACACTAGTTCCCATCTTGAATTGATGATTAAGTTATCCAACATATGTTGGAAAATCCGATAAAAATTTAATTGATAATTATGTGGTAATGCTATTTGATTTTATGACAGTAAATATAGGAAGTAATGTCATGTCTAGGAAGAGCATCATTTAATTTCATTATTAGTTTTGCCGTATTTGACTTCACCTCTTAATAGTAAAATAAATATGGAAGAAAATATACTTAATAATAATAAAAAGGTACTTTATCCACAAAATATGCTTAGTGATTTTACAAAGATTATAAAGAAAAAATGTGCAATGGGGATGTTTCCATACATTTTTAATTGGAGTTCCAGTCCTGGATGTGCTCTTCTTAAAAGACCTGTTTACCATGATACTGGAATTAAAACAAAAGATATTCTTCCTTGAGAAGGTAAAAGAAAACTATGGAAATTCGTCCACCTATTGTTAAATATAGAGCAATGAGAAAATATACTGAAAAATCCAAAATTCCAATATCTTTTTATGAATTACAAACTGTAGAAGTAGATGGATTAAGCAACAAGAAAAATTTTTAGTTAGATGTAACAAATTTATATAATGCAGCAGAGTTTGATATGCCTTATTTTGTATCTATTGCATTTCAGAGTGATTGTAAAAATAACAACTAGTTTGACTGATCAGTATTTGATTGTAAGTGTTACAAACACAATACTTGAAAAATGGAAGGAATGAAGATTTCCCTCAGGAGATGTGGAACTTAGATGCACCAAATAAATTTCTCAAAGGTTATAACACCTTCCTGAATTTTAAATGTTTAATTTAACTGATAGGAGATGTAGATATAAATCCATATAACTTCGTAAGGAACTATCCTGTCTATGTGATTAACATAACTCACAGAAAGAATGTTGTGACATTACAGAAAACAATGTTGAAATTGGTTGCAAGTTCTAATGAAAAAATTCCTGCAGTTACGACCTTGGCATGTGTAATTATGTATGGCAAGAAGAATCTCACACTTGATGCACAACACAAGATATTGAAGGAACATTTTTAAACTGAAAAGTTGAGTAAATGATACCTGATTTTATTCATTATTATTTTTCTTAATAGCTCTTTTCATGTAGCTTATGTTAGAATTTTGAATTTTTTCATATTGATAAACATTTATCTGAAAATATTAACAAAACAAGATTTTGTCCCTTGCCCTGTGAGCTACACAATTCAACTTACTTCCATATACTGTAATTAGTGGCTCTTCAGGGGCATTCACTCTGTCCAAAAATGCAATCAGAATTCATTTATACTCGTTTACATAAATGTAAACTTTTTTTAGATAAGATATTTAACCTGACATATTCACTTTACATAATTACCTTACCTTATAATGAAGTCACCCTTAGTGGTGACAAAACCTGGTCAAGGTATATAAAAAACCTATGCAACAGGTTGGCAGATTATTACATATTTTTTAAAGAATTCATTTATGTCTAAAAATAAAAAAAGTTATAACAAAAACAAATTTCATGCACTTTAAATTTGGCGCTTAGGAGAGAGTCTGAGCTATAGTGGTGCTAGCTATTGTGAAAATCTGTCAAAAGATGGCACTGAGATAAACTCCATTTAAATTAATAGGGGAATGTACCTCATTCTAAACACAAATTATTCTTTTTTAACATCAGTTGGAGAATTGTAATTGACATTACATGTCGTTTCGATTTGATTTCTTCAAATAAAATACAATTATTTGAGGAGGATCAAAAATTACATCCAAAATCAACTGTTGAAAGTATCACATCTTAGGATGGAGTCAAACCACTCTCATGAAGTATATATATGACATTTGAGACTCTTTACTTCAGCCAAACTCAACTACATACATTGGAGAAAGGTAGTGTACATTACTGGTGGTCACTATAATGTAATGTGTGAGAGCTAGTCATCTAGCTAAAACAATCAACACCCTCACCTGTGTACTCAATAGTGGCCCAAATGTATGGAGCACTTCCGTTAATTCAGAAGTTAGTGTCTGTGCACATAGGGGCAGAGGAGTCCGAAACACACAAGTTGCATGGAAGACAATGTGAGGGTTGTTTTGCATCTTTAAAAAATTTGTTGCCAAAAATAAACTGGAGTGATATCATAATTTATGCAAAAATGTGATCGTGATACCAGAAAATTAAAGTTGCATATGAATGTGATGGAAGTCTAGTCAAGTCTTGTCTCAAAAAATATGTACAATCATTAAGTCATAAAAATAGAATGACTGCTAAAGAAGAAAAAATTAAGAAAATATTAGGAATATAAAATTTATTTTTATAAAAAGAGGATTCTTTTTCATTTTTTAAAACTCGATTTTCTTAGGAATGGAAAACGTAAGAATAAGAAATGATGAAAATTTAGCTAATTTTATATATGTACAGTAGGATGTTTCTGTAGGTTCCGGGTAACTTTTCTCAAGAAGAAAAAAAGCACATAAGTTCGAAGAAAGGAAATGTAGATATAAATCCATAGAACTTCATAATAAACTATCATGTCAGTATGATTAATGTGATTCACAGAACGAATATTGTGACATTATAAAAAACAACGACGAAATTCGTTGCTAGTTTCAATGAAAAATTTCCTGCACTTTCCACCTTAGCATATTTAATTATGTGTGGCAGTAAGAATCTCACACTTGATGCACAATGCAGGATATTAACTTAGCACTTTCAAACTGAGAAACTGAGTAAATGATATCTGATTGTATTCATTATTGTTTTTCTGAGTAGCTCTGTTTACCTTGCAAAAGTGAGCCAGAGTCTACAGAAAAACCCTACTTCCTTAGTAGATGCTGGCAACAATATTATCAAAACCAGTTCTTCTTTGACGCTATTTACAACACACTGTTGAACAAACACAGCAAAACAGGCATATGTACTTTTATCAAGACACCGCAAAATATAAGGAGAGGACTTGATGTTTTCTTGTGTTCTCTTATGTTTTGCACCATGTGGCGAAATAAATAAAAAAATTAAATTTATTGATTTTTTGAAAAGAGGAAAAATTACGGACATGGAACTGTAACTTTAGAATTTTTGAAGGGCTTTTTTACGGACTGCATTGACCAGCTTGAATGCGGACAAATTCAGTGCTGTGTGAAATATGCCTGTAATATAATTTACCACTCCGATTAACTACATTTTTGAATTCTACGTCATTGTTGATTTATTCAGAGTTCTCACCTTAGACGTAAAATTCGTCTTTCTGCCACAGTATCAATTCATTAGTCGCCATCGGTGTTCTTCTCTTTGTTGACCGTGTGTATCTTCCTGAGTCGGCATCGGTTCACTTCACGAAGACGGTGGAACCCAAGGAAATACAATGCTACATCACTTTAAATAATTCTCGTAAAACTTAGATACTTCTCACTATTTTTTATTCACAACACAATAAGACTGGCTGTGCTCGTCGCACAAACTATAATTACTAACTATATGGCCGCCTTTCCGCACACTTCAAAATTCACGTCCATCCTCCACAAGGCAGCAATCGAAAGTGTCCCTTAGCTCCTTGGAGTATGAAACAAAAGAGAATCCAATGTGAACATTACAAAAATTATAATCTACATGCCTCTCAATTTAATCTTTGGCGCAGCCTTTAAGGTATTGTATGTCTCTGCGTCGGAATGTGTCATTACAACCAGTTTTAGGATTCTGTCTTCTTTGTGTTTCTAGATAAAATAGTATGTTTGACTCTTTCAATTATCTTAGATTTTTTTTGCAAAATCTCCAATAAGTGATGAGGCCCTCATTAACCAGGCTACCTTCTAAAATTCGCTGCCACTAAAAGCTTTACCATGCCAGGCAATGACATTTGCAGCTGAGAAACTTGCGGCACTGGTATGGCAGTCCTTAATCACAGATATTGACTGTCTATTCCTGTCTTTAATAGAACATACAATAAATCCCTGGCTGGCCGAAGTGGCCGTGCGGTTCTAGGTGCTGAAGTCTGGAACCGCAAGACCGCTACGTTCGCAGGTTCGAATCCTGCCTTGGGCATGGATGTGTGTGATGTCCTTAGGTTATTTAGGTTTAAGTAGTTCTAAGTTCTAGGGGACTAATGACCTTAGCAGTTGAGTCCCATAGTGCTCAGAGCCATTTGAACCAACCAATAAATCCCTTTTGCTCTGAGTAGCTTTTCTAGCAGAGAGATTTAAGCTTTGTCTCATAGCGCCGTTTCAAAGACGATGTTCTACATAACACTATCCCAGGACATAAAACACATATCACTTTATTAATCATGTTATATTTCTTAGTCCACCAAGTTTGAAATTCTTTGTTACAGTTATCTTACACTTTTGTTCCTCTGTAAAACGTGCCAGGCAGAATAACATTCACTTAAAAATGGTACTAACCGTGTGCAACTGCAGCACAGAACATAAGTGCGCAACAAACAAGAACAAACACGTCAATACTGTTTCGCTCGATTTGGAAACACGGTAACTGTCGGTGGAGGTCAGAAATCAATGTCGTTGAAACAGCTGGTACTTATAGTGAGTGAGGCTGAGCGAAGATACGTTATCCACAACTTCGAAGATGCCTTGACACCGACAGCCTATTCACGATAAACTTTGGTACTATGACTTTAAATGTAGTAGACGAACAAATGAATTATTTCAGTTAGGTAGGCCTACCTAAATTCCTCATTCAATGTCATGTCCAAATTATTTGGTCGCATACCACTAATGACGTACATGTCATCAGATCAACAGTCCATCATGCATCACAGTTTCTTACTGTCACAGCCCAGCATTCGCACAACACTTACCGCACATGCAGTTGGTCACGCTGAAGCCTCCCTGTCATCTCCTCAGATTTGGTGACCCATCCTACCATTTTACATCTTGCATCTCCCTATTCAAGTTTACCACCATCACTGGGCGTTGACCATCATGTGTCACGGCATTTATAGTCTAATCGACAGAACCAGCAGTGTCATACACGCTATCGCCCTAAAAAGCTCCGCTATCCTTTTATAAGAATTTTTTCAGTTTTAGTTGACTTTTATGACATTTTAAACTTACCACTTCATTACTTTTCATATTTTAGACTAAATTAGCCTTAATTGTTAAAACTTGAGTGGCACCATGTGGGGACAGGGGAGAGGTATGAGGGATAAAGAAAAGAGAGACTCCGTAATTCATACAAGTTATGTTCTAAAAAAAGTTTTTTGCTAAGATACGGTATGTATGTTTCATCAAGTATTAGAAATTTTAAGAACCTGTTTTTGCTTTTCACAGGAATTACTCTCAAAGAATGTTGCGAATCTACGAGTGCAATAATACATTACTCTAAACCCCACGATAGCGCATAGGTGGTCGTTACAGTACAGAAACGCAGTACAAGCATGAACGTACCACGTTATTCAAATTTATGCGCATTTTGTGCTTCCGCCTGTCAGCCCGACATATGTTCGTTTGAAATACGTCACAACATATGGGTGTCGGCGAACGATATAGGATATTCCGCAACGTTCTTTGCTTTAGCTGTGAAACAATAAGCAAACATTGAATGCTACTTCTAGCTGTAGACCACAGTAAAAAAATTACGCTGAACAGACGTGTTGCCAACTGGTGAGCAGTAAACATCGCCAGGACTAACGCTGACCCTGATCTAGATTGTAGGCAGTGACACTACATTGGTTGTTATAATTGCTTAGCGCAGCTACGAAACAGTTATACAGGAAAACCGAGGCATTTATTTTTGATGGATCTGTTTGTCGGCACCATGTTATAACCAGGTGATCATCTCAGGTTTTCTGGGATTTTATGTTTCAGATTGGGATCCAGTCAATCACTTGAGTCTAACAGATAGGCTGCTTGAATGATTTCTTTTTAAAATTACTTTTAGGATGTTAATCTGTTCACGCAGCTACGAGATATGAGGTTGGAATCCAAAGTACTGTACAGACAACGTTCCAATTTATTTACAATATTTTTCCATGAGTACATATACTGTACAGGTTTGTTCACATTCAGTGTCACCTCATTTTTTTCTCTGTCTGAGAAAACGATATCAGGACGTTATGAAAACCACAAAAATCTCAAGGTGTGAATCTAAACTACGATCAGAGCCTTACGATGCAGCAAACTTTCCCCGAAACCGCAGAGAAGCTGCCACGTAGAGAAGCTATTTGATTAAATAAGCACTGGCATCTACACTCAACTCCCAATAGTTGTATCTAACAATAAATTTCTACTAGGCTTTCAGTTGTGTAATTTTTCTTCCGCTGACTTGTGATGGGCATATTACAAATAAGCTCACTTCTACATGAAGAAAATGTCTGGCTTCGAATCATTGGCAGGGTAAAGGAAAGCTGTAGCCATACTAGAAAAGAGACTGCTTACAGCAGCTCGTACAGTGCATACTATAATATTGCCAAAGTGCGTCTGATCAACGTGAGACCGAACTTCTTCGCTGGTTATCGGAGTTCGACGCGTCACTGAAGACAATTCTACTCCAGTCAATGAGGTTCCAGGCCGAAGGCGTATCTGGACCTGCCCAGGACAGCGTGGGATACTAACCATACTGCCGCCCATCCCATGGCTTGACAGCCAGGAGCAGTTGTCTGGGGCACCATTCCCTTCCATAGCACGACCCCTTTGGTTATCACCGAGCGAGGTGGCGCAGTGCTTAGACACTGGACTCACATTCGGGAGGACGACGGTTCAATCCCGCGTCCGGCCATCCTGATTTAGGTTTTCCGTGATTTCCCTAAATCGCTCCAGGCAAATGCCGGGATCGTTCCTTTGAAAGGGCACGGCCGACTTCCTTCCCCGTCCTTCCCTAATCCGATGAGACCGATGACCTCGATGTCTGGTCTCCTTCCCCAAAGAACCCCAACCCTTTGGTTATCATCCGCTGCACCCTTATAGCACAGCGCTTCGTCTGCGATATACTACGCCATGTTTTGTTACCAGTCATTGCAGGCCACTCTCAGTTTACATTTCAGCACGAGAATGCCGGCCCGCACACAGCAACAGTTTCTACTGCTTGTCTTCGTGCTTGCCAAATCCTACGTTGGCCAGCAAGGTTGCCGAATCTCTCCCCATTCGAGAATGTTTGGAGCATTATGGGCAGGGCCCTGCAACCATCTCGTGATTTTGACGATTTAACGCGCCAATTCGACAGATTTCGGCTCGATATTCCTCAGAAAGACATGCAACACATCCATCACTCAATGCCTAACAGAATAACTACTAGCATAAGGGCCAGAGATGGAGCAATGCGTTATTGAGTTGTTCAATTTGTAAAGCTCTTTCTCTTGAATTAAATCATCCAATTTTTCCAAAACTACAATCTCTGGTCAGGATTATACGCCAACGACTTAGTTGAGCCACATCACTGAAATTTATCCGCAGTGAGATTTTGGAACATTATTAAATATCTCGATGAAAACAATCTATTGACACACAGCCAGTAGGAATACAGGAAATATCGTTGTTATGAAACAAAACTGGCTCTTTACTCTCGAGAAGTGATGAGTTGTATCGACAGGAGATCTCAAGATGATTCCACATTTCTAGATTTCCAGAAGGCTTTTTACATCGCTCCTGACAAATAGCTTTTAATGAAATTGCGTGTCTGAAGAGTATCGTCTCAGCTGTGAGACTGGATACGTCTTACCTTCACAGAATGGTCACAGTTCCTAATAACTGCCGGAAAGTCATCGAGTAAAACAGAAGTAACGTCTGGATTTCCCAAGGAAGTGTCATTGGTCCTCTGCTCTTATAATCTGTGCAAACGATTTTGGTGACAATCTGAGTGGCCCTCTTAGATTTTTCGCAGCTGATGCTGTCATTTACCAGCCTAGTAAACACATCAGAAGATCAAAACAAATTTAAAAATAATTTAGAGAGAAGATATGAAGATATCGCCAATCAGCGGAAAGTGCTAATTCTGTCTAAACAACAAAAAGTCTCAGTTCTTTAAAAAAAACAAAAAACTGTTAAAATTCTCTTACACGACAAACCACAGAAATTTGAAAATTGTCGATTCTACTAAATACCTAGGAATTACAATTCTGAACAACTTAAACTGCAACCATTACACATAATGTTGTGGGGAACGCAATCAAAATACCATCTATAGGCCTCTTTCGATTTCCATCACAAGCGAGGAGTCTCTATCAACTTTTGGTCACTAATTGTACCGGATAAATGAACTGGATCTTATATGTTGCCGCACTCTTTGTTTACACTGACTGTTGTTCTTTCGGACTGTCCTGCAACCGTTTTTGGAGACTGTACCTCTTGTTGTCTGAGGGAGGATGTAGCTTAACACTACTGTACATCATCCGATACTCACATCTATAAATATCTGAACAACAGATGTTGTGTCAGAAGGAGATCTCCTGCGTGTGAAACACCAGAAGAAACTGAAGGGGAAATCACTGGAAGGGTCCTCGCTGCCCGTCGTATTATACAAGACACAACATTGGTATCTGAGCGAGTACATCTACATCTACATCTATACTCCGCGAGCCACCTTACGGTGTGTGGCGGAGGGTACTTATTGTACCACTATCTGATCCCCCTTCCCTGTTCCATTCACGAATTGTGCGTGGGAAGAACGACTGCTTGTAAGTCTCCGTATTTGCTCTAATTTCTCGGATCTTTTCGTTGTGATCATTACGCGAGATATATGTGGGCGGTAGTAATATGTTGCCCATCTCTTCCCGGAATGTGCTCTCTCGTAATTTCGATAATAAACCTCTCCGTATTGCGTAACGCCTTTCTTGAAGTGTCCGCCACTGGAGCTTGTTCAGCATCTCCGTAACGCTCTCGCGCTGACTAAATGTCCCCATGACGAATCGCGCTGCTTTTCGCTGGATCATGTCTATCTCTTCTATTAATCCAACCTGGTAAGGGTCCCATACTGATGAGCAATACTCAAGAATCGGACGAACAAGCGTTTTGTAAGCTACTTCTTTCGTCGATGAGTCACATTTTCTTAGAATTCTTCCTATGAATCTCAACCTGGCGCCTGCTTTTCCCACTATTTGTTTTATGTGATCATTCCACTTCAGATCGCTCCGGATAGTAACTCCTAAGTATTTTACGGTCGTTACCGCTTCCAATGATTTACCACCTATGGCATAATCGTACTGGAATGGATTTCTGCCCCTATGTATGCGCATTATATTACATTTATCTACGTTTAGGGAAAGCTGCCAGCTGTCGCACCATTCATTAATCCTCTGCAGGTCTTCCTGGAGTACGTACGAGTCTTCTGATGTTGCTACTTTCTTGTAGACAACCGTGTCATCTGCAAATAGCCTCACGGAGCTACCGATGTTGTCAACTAAGTCATTTATGTATATTGTAAACAATAAAGGTCCTATCACGCTTCCTTGCGGTACTCCCGAAATTACCTCTACATCTGCAGATTTTGAACCGTTAAGAATGACATGTTGTGTTCTTTCTTCCAGGAAATCCTGAATCCAATCACAAACCTGGTCCGATATTCCGTAAGCACGTATTTTTTTCACTAAACGTAAGTGCGGAACCGTATCAAATGCCTTCCTGAAGTCCAGGAATACGGCATCAATCTGCTCGCCAGTGTCTACGGCACTGTGAATTTCTTGGGCAAATAGGGCGAGCTGGGTTTCACATGATCTCTGTTTGCGGAATCCATGTTGGTTATGATGAAGGAGATTTGTATTATCTAAGAACGTCATAATACGAGAACACAAAACATGTTCCATTATTCTACAACAGATTGACGTAAGTGAAATAGGCCTATAATTATTCGCATCTGATTTATGACTCTTCTTGAAAATGGGAACGACCTGTGCTTTCTTCCAGTCGCTAGGTACTTTACGTTCTTCCAGAGATCTACGATAAATTGCTGATAGAAAGGGGGCAAGTTCTTTAGCATAATCACTGTAGAATCTTAAGGGTATCTCGTCTGGTCCGGATGCTTTTCCGCTACTAAGTGATAGCAGTTGTTTTTCAATTCCGATATCGTTTATTTCAATATTTTCCATTTTGGCGTCCGTGCGACGGCTGAAGTCAGGGACCGTGTTACGATTTTCCGCAGTGAAACAGTTTCGGAACACTGAATTCAGTATTTCTGCCTTTCTTCGGTCGTCCTCTGTTTCGGTGCCATCGTGGTCAACGAGTGACTGAATAGGGGATTTAGATCCGCTTACCGATTTTACATATGACCAAAACTTTTTAGGGTTCTTGTTTAGATTGTTTGCCAATGTTTTATGTTCGAATTCGTTGAATGCTTCTCTCATTGCTCTCTTTACGCTCTTTTTCGCTTCGTTCAGCTTTTCCTTATCAGCTATGATTCGACTACTCTTAAACCTATGGTGAAGCTTTCTTTGTTTCCGTAGTACCTTTCGTACATGATTGTTATACCACGGTGGATCTTTCCCCTCGCTTTGGACCTTAGTCGGTACGAACTTATCTAAGGCGTACTGGACGATGTTTCTGAATTTTTTCCATTTTTGTTCCACATCCTCTTCCTCAGAAATGAACGTTTGATGGTGGTCACTCAGATATTCTGCGATTTGTGCCCTATCACTCTTGTTAAGCAAATAGATTTTCCTTCCTTTCTTGACATTTCTTATTACACTTGTAGTCATTGATGCAACCACTGACTTATGATCACTGATACCCTCTTCTACATTCACGGAGTCGAAAAGTTCCGGTCTATTTGTTGCTATGAGGTCTAAAACGTTAGCTTCACGAGTTGGTTCTGTAACTATCTGCTCGAAGTAATTCTCGGACAAGGCAGTCAGGATAATGTCACAAGAGTCTCTGTCCCTGGCTCCAGTTCTGATTGTGTGACTATCCCATTCTATACCTGGTAGATTGAAGTCTCCCCCTATTACAATAGTATGATCACGAAACTTCTTCACGACGTTCTGCAGGTTCTCTCTGAGGCGCTCAACTACTACGGTTGCTGATGCAGGTGGCCTATAGAAGCATCCGACTATCATATCTGACCCACCTTTGATACTTAACTTAACCCAGATTATTTCACATTCGCATTCGCTAATAACTTCACTGGATATTATTGAATTCTTTACTGCTATAAATACTCCTCCACCATTGGCGTTTATCCTATCCTTGCGGTATATATTCCATTCTGTGTCTAGGATTTCGTTACTGTTCACTTCCGGTTTTAACCAACTTTCCGTTCCTAATACTATATGCGCACTATTTCCTTCAATAAGAGATACTAATTCAGGAACCTTGCCCTGGATACTCCTGCAGTTTACCAATATTACGTTAAATTTTCCTGTTTTTGGTCTCTGAGGACGGACGTTCTTTATCAACGATGATAATGTTCTCTCTGGTAAGCCGTCAGGTATTTTATCGTTTCGCCCAAGGGGGGGTCCCTCTAACCTAAAAAACCCCCGTGTGCACGCCACACGTACTCTGCTACCCTAGTAGCTGCTTCCGGTGTGTAGTGCACGCCTGACCTGTCTAGGGGGGCCCTACAGTTCTCCACCCAATAACGGAGGTCGATGAATTTGCAACCATTATAGTCGCAGAGTCGTCTGAGCCTCTGGTTTAGACCCTCCACACGGCTCCAAACCAGAGGCCGCGATCGACTCTGGGCACTATGCTGCAGATATTAAGCTCAGCTTGCACTCCGCGTGCGATGCTGGTTGTCTTCACCAAATCAGCCAGCCGCCGGAAGGAACCAAGGATGGCCTCAGAACCCAAGCGGCAGGCGTCATTCGTTCCGACATGTGCTACTATCTGCAGCCGGTCACACCCAGTGCGTTCAATAGCTGCCGGAAGGGCCTCCTCCACATTACGGACGAGACCCCCCGGCAAGCACACCGAGTGCACACTGGCATTCTTCCCCGACCTACCCGCTATTTTCCTGAGGGGCTCCATAACCCGCCTAACGTTGGAGCTCCCTATAACTAATAGGCCCGCCCTCTGTGACTGTCGGGACCTTGCCGGAGAATCGGCCACTGGCCCAACAGGCGAGGCATCCTGTGGTGGCTCGGAAACGATGTCATCACCACTAGGAAGCACCCCGTACCTGTTGGAAAGGGGTAAGGCAGCCGCCACGCGGCCAGATCCCACCTTCGCCTTTCGGCCAGGCACGCGCGAGCCCACCATTGTCCGCCATTCACCCTGGAGTGATGGCTGACCGGTAAGATGCTCACTGCCGGAAGACGCAGCGACATCAGGGGTTCCATGTGATTCCAAGGCCACCGAAGTAGGCATAGGTCTCACCACAGTTGCCCCAACGCCACTACGAGCCGACGCCTGCGCCTCGAGCTCGATGAGCCTAACAGACAAAGCCTCCACCTGTCCCCGAAGAGTGGCCAATTCTCCTTGCGTCCGCTCACAACAACCACAGTCCCTACACATGACTATGTTTACCCTACTCTATACGGTGACAAATTCCCAAGATAATCTTCTGATGAGCTACTCTGATAATCAAGAAACACTCACTGAAATACGAGACGCGAAAACTACGCTAGGTTTTCCCAGAAAAACTATTTAAAAGCTAAGCGCAGCAAATAAGTACAAAAACACTGTTATTGAAATAAAAGGTTCTACCTAGTAAGCACTCGAACACGCAAGAAATTACAAAAATAAACTAGTAATTACACAGATAACTGAAAATAAGTCGCTGCTGTTTGTAAAATATGTAAGAAGCAAACGGTGTACTCGCCTTAGTAGTAGCAGGAGCTAGCGATGCGCTCTCGCTGACGGTCTAACTGCGCATCTGTACATATGCGTTTCAGAATGGAGGTCTCCGAGCGTTTGCTATGATTTGTTGCTACATAAAATGTAAGTTCATGTAAATAAAGAACTGAATATTCTATTTCAGCTTTTGTTCCTTATTTCATAGTACTCAGCTAAGCAATCTACACCATAGACTCTAGATACAAGAGACTTGGGTCATGTGGTACACCTGTACGTTCCTTCCTTAGTGATTGAGCGATTGGCGAGCAGTGTATAACTCTGGTATTGGTCCCAGTAACACAGTGTGTTCGAGAAGCCAGAAGTCTTCCTACATTAACAACAAACTGTGCTTCATTTGAAAGATTATAGGTATTTTTTTTTATGGACCACTGTCGGCAGCTTTAATGGCTTTTGGTAGAAATTATTTCCCCATCAACTGACCTAACCGAAGAATAAGGAAAATGTTCACATAGATTAATGTTATCTCATGGTTCAAATGGCTCTGAGCACTATGGGACTCAACTGCTGTGGTCATCAGTCCCCTAGAACTTAGAACTAATTAAACCTAACTAACCTAAGGACATCACACACATCCATGCCCAAGGCAGGATTCGAACCTGCGACCGTAGCAGCAGAATGTTATCTCATGTAATGACTTAAGGTATCTCGTCTGCATTATGGCTAGGATAAACTGAGTATATTCTTTAGCAGAATTTCACTACACTAGACTATTATGTAAGTGATCGATCAGCTTGCTGCAAGGGTAGTCATTAGTGTGTAGTCATTAGTGTCATTATCACCTTAAAATGGCGTAATTAATTTCTTGGCTCCGGTTCATGTCTGCAGCCGTGGTGCGCACAAAAATCACCGCATCAGCGTATCCTAGAACGCTGCTAGAGAAGCAAAAACAAAATTGGGCAGTCCAGTGTTAAAGTGTAGTGACGTGCGGTAGTCCATCTTCGTCATCTGAAGAGCAACAACGCTGCAACAATACATGTAGTGTTGGTGCAAGTGTACAGTAACGATGCACCATCTTCTTTCCGAAGAGCTGCCTAACACCAGTCTGTTAACTATGTATCAGTGTTCATACCTTCAGTGAGCACTCACTCCTTGTATTTGCTGGGGAAACTCCGCGCAGTCTACCTCATTCCGTTGCCATACAGGCAATGAGAGAGAGATCTCCTACCCTAACATGCAAGGTTCGTGCGCACACCTCTGTCTGTAATCTATGAGTCTACAATATGTTAGGCAATTTACGAGAACCTTGCAACCGCACTGGTAACGGCCTTCCCACAGTGGATACACCGGTTCCCGGGAGATCATCGAAGTTAAGCGCTGATGGGCGTGGCCGGCATTTGGATGGGTGACCATCCAGCCGCCCTGCGCTGTTGACATTTTTCGGGGTGCAGTCAGCCTCGTGATGCCAATTGAGGAGCTACTCGACCGAATAGTAGCGGCTTCAGTCAAGAATACCATCATGACGACCGGGAGAGCGGTCTGCTGACCCCATGCCCTTCCTATCCGCATCTTTCGCTGAGGGTGACACGGCGGTCGGATGGTCCCGGTAGGCCACTCGTGGCCTGAAGACGGAGTGCTTGCAACCGCACTGAAGGGACGCAACGACCAGCAGGCAACCAGGCGTTGGAAGTTGCAAGGATAATGGCATGTGGAACGCCCAAGAGTCATAGCCCAAATGGACGAAGATGGAACTACACTCCTGGAAATGGAAAAAAGAACACATTGACACCGGTGCGTCAGACCCACCATACTTGCTCCGGACACTGCGAGAGGGCTGTACAAGCAATGATCACACACACGGCACAGCGGACACACCAGGAACCGCGGTGTTGGCCGTCGAATGGCGCTAGCTGCGCAGCATTTGTGTACCGCCGCCGTCAGTGTCAGCCAGTTTGCCGTGGCATACGGAGCTCCATCGCAGTCTTTAACACTGGTAGCATGCCGCGACAGCGTGGACGTGAACCGTATATGCAGTTGACGGACTTTGAGCGAGGGCGTATAGTGGGCATGCGGGAGGCCGGGTGGACGTACCGCCGAATTGCTCAACACGTGGGGCGTGAGGTCTCCACAGTACATCGATGTTGTCGCCAGTGGTCGGCGGAAGGTGCACGTGCCCGTCGATCTGGGACCGGACCGCAGCGACGCACGGATGCACGCCAAGACCGTAGGATCCTACGCAGTGCCGTAGGGGACCGCACCGCCACTTCCCAGCAAATTAGGGACACTGTTGCTCCTGGGGTATCGGCGAGGACCATTCGCAACCGTCTCCATGAAGCTGGGCTACGGTCCCGCACACCGTTAGGCCGTCTTCCGCTCACGCCCCAACATCGTGCAGCCCGCCTCCAGTGGTGTCGCGACAGGCGTGAATGGAGGGACGAATGGAGACGTGTCGTCTTCAGCGATGAGAGTCGCTTCTGCCTTGGTGCCAATGATGGTCGTATGCGTGTTTGGCGCCGTGCAGGTGAGCGCCACAATCAGGACTGCATACGACCGAGGCACACAGGGCCAACACCCGGCATCATGGTGTGGGGAGCGATCTCCTACACTGGCCGTACACCACTGGTGATCGTCGAGGGGACACTGAATAGTGCACGGTACATCCAAACCGTCATCGAACCCATCGTTCTACCATTCCTAGACCGGCAAGGGAACTTGCTGTTCCAACAGGACAATGCACGTCCGCATGTATCCCGTGTCACCCAACGTGCTCTAGAAGGTGTAAGTCAACTACCCTGGCCAGCAAGATCTCCGGATCTGTCCCCCATTGAGCATGTTTGGGACTGGATGAAGCGTCGTCTCACGCGGTCTGCACGTCCAGCACGAACGCTGGTCCAACTGAGGCGCCAGGTGGAAATGGCATGGCAAGCCGTTCCACAGGACTACATCCAGCATCTCTACGATCGTCTCCATGGGAGAATAGCAGCCTGCATTGCTGCGAAAGGTGGATATACACTGTACTAGTGCCGACATTGTGCATGCTCTGTTGCCTGTGTCTATGTGCCTGTGGTTCTGTCAGTGTGATCATGTGACGTATCTGACCCCAGGAATGTGTCAATAAAGTTTCCCCTTCCTGGGACAATGAATTCACGGTGTTCTTATTTCAATTTTCAGGAGTGTATAAGTATTAGGGTTAACAACACTTATCAGATAAGTGGATGAGCTCGTGGACGATTGCGTCGTCTGTAACAGAGGCATTCGTACGCCGTGGCAGCAGAGGGAAATTCACATTCGTGAGATGCGTAGATCTGGAAAATTGTGAAGACCAGAGTGCAAGTACAGCACGTTGGACGATACCGTTTCCAATGTTCGTCTAAAAGTAAACACAGTGGCTTTTTTCAAGGGGCGCCACCTGTTTCACTTTGCATCAGGAATCCTCGTATTAACCCTAGAATTGCAGAGTTTCTAGCATTTCTAAAACGACGGATAGGGGTCATTTTGACACCACATAAAATATTTTCCTATTTGACTTAAGGAGGTACTTTGGCTTAGTGTTTGGTAATCCATATCTTTTCTATAGTTATCACAATAATTATTTAACACGATAATTAATAATTACTTATTCATTTCAACTACAAAATATCTTACGGATTTATTGATGCTAACGCTAACAAGTTTCCTGAACTATAGATTTTCATCTATTAAATGTTTGTAAATGCTTCTAGACGCATTTAGTATATTTGATCTATATTACTCTTGCATGTGTTCTACACACAGCTTTGTATTAGTTTTCACTCAAGTCTCTAGAATCTGCTAGACCACTTTGGGCAGGTGATTTCTGTTTTACGTGCGCGTTTTCTGCACACGGCTTTGTGGTACTTTACATAGTTTTCACTGATTTCGTTGTTTTTTGCGGAGGCTGATTTGCGACTTCCTCTGCTTTCTAGGTGATTTCAGTCCCGTAATCTCTTCCGCTGTCTGATGTTATTGCTCTTTCGTTCCCTTGATTTCATTTGCCAGCTGAAGAATGGACTTCTTCCTTTCCTTTTTTTGTCCGTTAATATGTTGTAGATGATCCATCCATTTAATGCCGCGATGTCAAAGATGTTGCAGAAGACATGCATTGGCCATCTCCTACATGCAACCCTTTTAATATATTTACGGGTCATTTGATGAACCGTGTCCAGTCATACTTTGTTGCATTGTAGAATGTTACGGTTTCAGCTTTCATCTTCCCTTCCCTGCTTATTGCTACTTCAGCATGCAGTGTACTCAGAAGAATGACAATTTTATTCTTCTTTCCTTGATGTCCAGTTATGGTGCAGTCTGTGTTCCCACTACGATGCAAGTTCCTGGTAGAGTGAATTTCAGCCCTTACTTCATCGGGGATTTCACGCTGGATCTTGTTCATTGTACCAACTAATGAAGCCTTTTTTTGTCTTAGCGAGTTGAGGAGACGTAAAGAGTACTTTTCGAGCATTCCATTCTGTGTATTTCTTAATGAGACGCAGCACTGCTTCGTCAAAAACAGGACGGAAGGCACTGGTGACAGAGTCGTCTACTCGTTAGCAACCGTAAGCAGTGGGACCTCCTCTCTCCTTCGGAACGTTCACAGCCGACTTTCTTGCAGAAGATGAAAAATTACCAATGTCCTACACGGTTCCATCCCAAGTAACCATCTTTGTAGATGCTTTCAACTGTTCCTGCTGTGATGAAAGAAGTAATGTCTGAAGGAGATCAGCATATGAATCCTTTCCCACTAATCAATCCTCATTCACAATGTCTTCATATTTACTTGTCTCAGGTACAGAAACATCATCTTCATCGGTGATGTTAATTTCAGAGTTAGATTCGAAATCTTTTAAGAGATTTAACACTTCTTCATCAAGAATTCCACGCTGACGATACATGTTCTAAAACGTGTTTCACGGACAAATGACACGATATGAACTATGGTAGATTGGAATTTACGTGTGCCAAGTCGCTACAGTTGTTGCTTGACTGTTGACTGTTGCCGCTTTATTGTTGGCTAATTTACATATATTCAGAAGAGAACTTACAGTGGAGTCCAGTTGACCCCTTCTGCCTTCTAGGTACATCGATTAAAATGTTGAAAAAATATATTTTGTAAAACCTAATTCATCATCGTAAAGAAGCAGAGAAAATCAAGAAAGGTCATAGGATTTCATTAACTAAATAAATAAATTGGATATGGCAATAAAAGAAAAACTTTCGCCGTTCTAGTGTTAAACTGCTTCCAATATGAGCTCACCGGACAAAATATGCAAAATATGGGTATTCCAGTAAAAGAACACACTGAATGCTTTGGAGCTCTAT
Source organism: Schistocerca nitens (assembly GCF_023898315.1). Classification (NCBI taxonomy): domain Eukaryota; kingdom Metazoa; phylum Arthropoda; class Insecta; order Orthoptera; family Acrididae; genus Schistocerca; species Schistocerca nitens. The sequence goes on along the minus strand of NC_064614.1, from coordinate 996,649,507 downwards.
ACGTAGTATACAGGGTGGTCCATTGACCGTGACCGGGCCAAATATCTCACGAAATTAAGCATCAAACGAAAAAACTTCAAGGAACGAAACTCGTCTAGCTTGAAGGGGGAAACCAGATGGCGCTATGGTTGGCCCGCTAGATGGCGCTGCCATAGGTCAAACGGAAATTAACTACGTTTTTTTAAAATAGGAACCCAGGTTTTTTATTACGTATTCGTGTAGTACGTAATATGAACGTTTTAGTTGGACCACTTTTTTCGCTTTGTGACAGATGGCGCTGTAATAGTCATAAACACATGGCTCACAATTTTAGACGAACAGTCGGTAACAGGTAGGGTTTTTTAAACTAAAATGCAGAACGTAGGTGCGTTTGAACGTTTTATTTCAGTTGCTCCAATGTGATACATGTTCCTTTGTGAACTTATCATTTCTGAGAACGCATGCTGTTACACCGTGATTACCTGTAAATACCACATTAATGCAATAAATGCTCAAAATGATGTCTGTCAACCTCAATGCAGGGGCCATACATGAGAGTCATGCTTTGTCAAGAACAGTCGTTTTCAGACCCGACTAGATTTGCTCCTGTGAATGAATGAAAGTTTATCTCAGCGAGTTTTCGAGCGAACATTGCGAAGAGAACTGCCTGCAATAGAAATTTGAAGTCCGGTCTTTCACAAAAGAGAAGTACTCACATCGGCATCGGAAGGCGCGCGTCTTGAATAGACCCAAACACACAGAAGCTGGACAGCAACTCATTTGAGGCGCACAGTGCGGTCCGACGAATGGCGATTTTGCCTCTTTTCAAATGATGTAGGGCTTGGATTGTACTGCGGCGTTTGATCTGCAGTGTGTGATGAATGTGTTTCATGTTGCAGGTGGTTCTATGATGTTTTGTGGGAGTTTGTATTGCGGGGACTTGGATCCCGTCATTCAAGTCACCGTAAACATGAACCATAATGTTTATCTAAACACGATCAGTGACGAAATTAGACATTTCTTCTACATATTTATGATGAGTATACTGTGGACAGTACCTTCTTCAAAAGTGATAAAAGTCGTGTTCACAGAGCTGCATGCATACGTTCCTTGTTTAATGAACAATCAAGCATTCAGTTCCAGCTCGCCTTGCCTGCTAAACCACACGATTTTAATTCCATAGAGAATGTCTGGAACTACACTGAAGCGCCAAAGAAACTGGTATAGGCACGCGTATTCAAATACAGAGATTCGTAAACAGGTAGACTACGACGCTGTGATCGGCAACGCCTATGTAAGACAACAAGTGTCTGGTGCAGTTGTCAGATTGGTTACTGCTGCTACAATGACAGGATACCAAGATTTAAGTCAGTTTGAATGTGGTGTTATAGTCGGCGCATGAGCGACGGGACATAGCACCTCCGAGGTAACGATGAAGTGGGGATTTTCCCGCACGACAGTTTCATGAGTGTACCGTGAACATCAGGAATCCGGTAAAACATCAAATCTCCGACATCGCTGCGGCCGGAAAAAGATTCTGCAAGAACGGCACCAACGAGGACTAAAAATCGTTCAACGTGACAGAAGTGCAACCCTTCCGCAAATTGCTATCATCGATAAGGGCTTTTGAAGCCGAAGGCCCACTCGTGTATCATTGATGACTGCAAGAAACAAAGCTTTACGCCTGGCCTGGGCCGGTCAGCACCGACGTTGTACTGTTGATGACTGGGAATATGTTGCCTGGCCGGACAGTCTCTTTTTCAAAATTGTATGGAGTGGATGGACGTGTACGGGTATGGAGACAACCTCATGAATCCATGGATCCTGCATGTCAGCAGCGGACTGTTCAACCTGGTGGAGGCTCTGTAATGGTGTGGGGCGTGCGCAGTTGGAGTAATATGGGGCCGCTGATACGTCGTCTAGATACGACTCTGACAGGTGACACGTATGTAAGCACCCTGTTTGATCACCTGTATCTATTCATATCCATTGTGTATTCCTACAGACTTGGGCAATTCCAGCGTAACAATGCGACACCCCACAAGTCCAGAATTGCTACAGAGTGGCTCCAGGAACACTCTTCTGAGTTTAAACGCTTCCGCTCGCCACCAAACTCCTCAGACATGGGGGTGCCTTTCAAAAAGCTGTTCTGAAGAGATCTCCACCCGCTCGTGCTCTTACGGATTTATGGACAGCCCTGCAGGATTCATAGTGTCAATTCCCTCCAGCACTACTTCAGACGTTAGTCGAGTTCATACCACGTCGTGTTGCGGCATTTATGCGTTCTCGCGGAGGCCCTTCACGATATTAGGCAGGTGTACCAGTTTCTTTGGCTCTTCAGTGTATCTCGAACAGCTCGTGAAACGTAGCAATCATCATCCCTCCAATCTGGTAGCTCTTCGGGATCTAATGGTCAGAAACCTGTAGATACTCTTCCTCGTTGAAATGAAGCCGTTATCAGGAGTAGGTGTTACACGGTTCTGGAATGACTAACACTTTTCCGGTGTGCTTATGTAAAATTACGAACGTCGTAGTGGAAGTACACCGACCTCTATCCCGCATTACCTGACAATCCTGTGAAGTGATAAATCATCGACTGACGTCACTTAGCACCAGCAAAATTTGCCTTACTCAATCTCCAGGCCGATCCATCAGTGAACATGTTTGGCATGTGATGCAATGGTTTTAATGGAATTTGCCAGCAACATCGTTGACTAATTGCGACAAGCCGAAATAAGTGAAAGTATCGTGGAATATCATCGAAGAAGACGACATCTGATACCAATTTCTAACACTTAGATTATGATGCCTCAGCACGGCTCTTGAGCTTCGTTTTATCTAGAGGGTACTAAGAAAGATACAATAAATTTTGTCCAAGTAATCTACCTGTAGGTATTTGACTCTTTGTTTCACGCGGGATAGTACTCCATGTGGTTAATTTTTCAGAGATTGTTTCTCAGCCTTGAGATAGTTCATAGTAACAGATAAGTTAAAGAGTTCCCAGAATGAGATTTTCACTCTGCAGCGGAGTGTGCGCTGATATGAAACTTCCTGGCAGATTAAAACTGTGTGCCCGACCGAGACTCGAACTCGGGACCTTTGCCTTTCGCGGGGAAGTGCTCTACCATCTGAGCTACCGAAGCACGACTCACGCCCGGTCTCACAGCTTTACTTCTGCAACACAGTTTTAATCTGCCAGGAAGTTTCATATCAGCGCACACTCCGCTGCAGAGTGAAAATCTCATTCTGGAAACATCCCCCAGGCTGTGGCTAAGCCATGTCTCCGCAGTATCCTTTCTTTCAGGAGTGCTAATTCTGCAAGGTTCGCAGGAGAGCTTCTGTAAAGTTTGGAAGGTAGGAGACGAGATACTGGCAGAAGTAAAGCTGTGAGAGCGGGCGTGAGTCGTTCTTCGGTAGCTCAGATGGTAGAGCACTTGCCCGCGAAAGGAAAAGGTCCCGAGTTTGAGTCTCGGTCGGGCACACAGTTTTAATCTGCCAGGAAGTTTCAAGTTAAAGAGTTATTCGACGTATGGAAATATGCACCTTCATAGAATGATGTCTCACGCCGGTTTGCAATTGAGTTTATTTTCTGAGCAAAATTTAAGATCTCCTAGTATCAATCGTTGGTCTTAATTTGAGGAATTAATTTTTAGCATGTATGTTTGGACCACAGAATTGAATGAAAGAGAACCATGGTCTGTGGGACAACTAGAAAAGAAGAGAGTCGAACCGTCTGAGACGTGGTGTTATAGAAGAACGCTGGAAATCAGCAGGAGTGATAAGATAAGGAATGAGATGGTTCTTCGTAAAATTAGCGAAGAATGGATCACGTGAAAAACAATGACAAGAAGAAGAGACAGGAAGATAGGACATGCGTTAATAGATAAGGAATAACTTCGGTGGTACTAGAGGGAGCTGTGGTTCCCAACCTTTCTAAGATTATTAATTATTACCCCTGAGTGCAATCAGACATTGGCAAGTACCCATCCCGTTCCGCCCCCCTCCCCCCTCCCATCAACAACACATTAGCGCTGTACTAAACTGTAGGATGAAAAAGAATTTTTTTGAACCCTTTTATTTTTTAAGTGATGGAAGATAAATGGTATTTAGTTTTCGTTGCTGTCTTATTAAACCCAGAAATAATGACCCAGTGAGTGCTTAATTCTAACAAAATTTTATTTATATTTATAGAAAGATGAAGTAATTCTCAGTGTATCGTATTATCCTCAGAAAAGAAAGCTAATTATCGACATTGATGGCAGATATTACCAAACGTGCTTCATCTGCACCACTCCTCTCCCTGATGACATTTGCTTCACTCACACCCTGCAACAACTTTTTAAAGCCAACCAAGTCAACGGGTGTACATTATATCTACTGCTTGTGTAGCACTAGATTCCTGGACTCCTTACCTATGAACTGGCTTAAACTGGAAGACTTTAGGCAGCCAATGTTTTGCGCCTGACCACTGCAGCACAGCAATGTAGTAGCCATTACATAATTATAGCTGCGTTGTTATTTCAGTTAAATTGTTCACTGTAACAAGTGAATAATGTAGCAGTTTCTGCTCCAGTGTGGGAGCTACATACGACTCGGAGAACGCTTTTAATGAGATATTTAAGCATATAAGTGTCGATTTTACTGTCACAGATTGATTATACAAAACATATGTGCAGTAGATGGACCATGTAAGGAATAAGGAAGATGTTGTTACCACTTTCGTTTCACAAGCTGTAAGCTCCATCACATTGTCTCACGCGTCAATGCTAGTATTTCAAATAAACAATTTATCGTTGTTAAATTACGTAATCAGAATTAGCGTTTTACAATAATAATGATCTTTTGAAAATAGTTCAGTTTCGAGACCCAAACACTACTAAACCCTTTTTTTACATCTTACAAAATCTTATTTTACCGCTCGGGGAGTAACTATCCCCAGGTTGGGAACCACTGATGCAGAGCGTGAAAACTGTAGCGGAAGACAGAGATTGGAATTCATTCAACGAATAATTCAGGACGCAGGGTACAAGTGCTACTCTGAGATGAAGAACTTAGCGCGGAAGAGGAATTCGTGACGGGCCGCGTTGAACCAGTCAGAAGACTGATAAACGAAACCGGGAAAGTGCGAAGAGGGCTTGCGCTCTGAGGGTTCCGTACAAACCTGATTATGTACGTAGATAGTTCGTCTATTTTTTGATGAGTGAGTTCGCGAGTATCAAAATAAATGGCCATAGCTTTTGATTGCATTGACTTACAAGCTTAAATGTTTTTACCGCCAAGGCATCGCAGATCTTAGAATTTGACATCAATTTCGACTTGATACCTTTACCCGTTCCTAAGAAAAAGGGGTCAGACAGACATACGAAGAACAAAGTGATCCTGTAAGGGTCCCGTTTTTACCAACTGAGGTTCAGAACCTAAGAAAAGTAGGCGTTGGTGAGGTATACTCGAATGCTTTATGAAATTTGAGAAGCACCAATTCATCATTCTATCTCTACCCCTCGTTCTTATAATAATGTAGTTGAAGAGTGTGAGCTGCCTTCCCCGACTCCGTGCCAGTCGCTGTAAGTAACACCTGACTGGTACTTCATTACCTGTGAACACTAAAAATCTACTTGAATAGTACACCATATACAACTGGAAGCAGTTGTACCAATCGGTTCACCCTTTGTTGAGCTGCTCTCTCTTCCTATAGCAGTGAACAGTTCTCCGCTCACTGGATCTGCTGGAAGTAATTCATTAATTTTTCGCTGTGGGGAAACATGTGTTGTGAAGATAACTCAACATTTGTACTTCTCTTCCGATTTTATCTTGGAAAGGAGAAGTACACTGATCCACCGAACGTCATTATTTTGGGAATCTTATCTAAAATAGACATGCGAACTGATGAAAGCGAAGACCGAAGCTGCTAGCACTCCTTAGTTGTCCCTTAAACTTCTGTTGATGGAACTGAAAAGGCTTTATGCTTGCAGACTTCAGCTATACTTTTATAGAATATTTTGTGGTAAACCTAAACAGACGTTGTAGAACAGTTCTCTTTCTTCGGTAAGTACTAACAGGCTACAATTAAGTATTATGACCTCTGTTAGAATAGGAAGTACTGGGCTTCTCGGTAACTAAAAATTTTTTCGAAATACTCGCTCCTTTCTCTATTATCAGCTGCAGGTAAACCTCATTTCGACAACTTGAATCGTTTATGAAATATATGCGATGTATATGTTATGTATACCATCCTGTGTATGTAAAGATGATATATAATTTTATGCCTTATGTGGAGAAGCGCTCCTGATAGCTCTTGTACGTCGTTATACAAACTCTAGATGATCAGGTAAGAGAGACTTGGCACTAACTACCACCGACACTTTTCACCCTCGGTCACTATCGGAACTCATCAATCGCCCTATGACTCTAAGAGGAACACATATACCATGTAAAACGTAGAGTTTTGTCCCAAATGATAAAGGAGGTTACTCTACAGATGGTAACTAAACAGAAGGAAAAGAACGCGAGCTTAGTCACGCCTCTAATCCGAAGTAACACTTGTGAAGGGACACCCTCCTCTAGTATTACTTTTCCTCAACAGAAGTAGTCGATACCAGAAATATTTTCGAATTTTGAACAGGTTAATATTATCTCAGCAGTTTTTCTAAAAAATTTCATGTGATTTTGTACACGATGTGTTATATTTCAAGCTAAAATCTATAACAAGAAATTACTTTATTTTCTTTTTTACAATCGATATGTACTAGCTCTGAATGTGCAGAAACATTTGAAATTACGAAATATTTGGCACACTTAAAATTTCTGTTATCAATTACGCTATTTGTTGCTATTTATTATTTTAATTTCTGGATTCATTTACAAAATAGTAATATAAATTAACATAAATTAATCTGCAAAAAAATTTGTAAAGCCTTTAGAATATTGTTATTACCGCAGAGTGAAGTAGCAGTGGGCATGCATTGATGTGATTGGACGTGTTTTTGTATCTTGGAAGAACAATGTAATTTCGGCTATGTGAAAATTCAAAAGATAGTGTGATAAAGAAAAATGTGACAGAATAAATAATCGTGAAAACAAAAAATTTGCACAGGCTTACTTCAGAATTATTTAAGTCGGTTGGAACCTCGAAAACCTAAAATATGAAAATTTCAGCTTCAAGTATCCACCCCTAGACATGAAGAGTTGAACCAACTATGAGAAAAAAAGATAAGTAAAACGTTTATTGTAAATCTTACTCCCCTCGCATCTTTGAAAAAAAGAGACTTTACCATCGACAACAGCAGTGATATCAACAAATTGTGGGAGGGGGATATTACACACTTCTACTCGTTAATTGTCTTTTCCGAGTGACAGATTTCATGAATGATTCTACATAGATGCCTAATCCTGGAGAGCACTTACGAAACCTGCTGAATCGTTCAGTGCTCACTTTAACAACAACACTGCTACCAGAATGGGTAATCGCGAGGTCTCTTATCCAATACATTTTGTTATGAAAATCTTTGAGTACGATGCCATTGCAAATAGCAGGGCAGCTTGAAAGGCGGCCTTACGTAACGACCGGCTCTGCTACATCGCAGAACCCCAGCCCAGCGTAAATCACTTACTGATCCACAGTCAGTCACGAGCATAGAATCACGTCGCCAGCCGCCTCTGATCGTGAGAGGGGGGCGCCTTAGCCGAAAACCAGGTTTATCTTAGCGTGATGCCAATGAGAATACGCGGCGGCAGAGGACGATTCAGTTCCGTCATGATATGAAACATAAAGGCACTCTGGTCTTGTGCTGCAGCGCCACAACCTGTATGTTGCAGGAAGCAGTATTTCAGATATTTGCCTTGTGTTTCATACGGACACATTCAGCTATCAACCCACGATGCAAAGGCGGGACTGCAACAAGTAGTTAGGACTTTGGTTGCACCCATTCACTTTAAGACAGAAAGCTACGCACCAGGATAGAGTTATCCGAATGAGACGGAAATCGGTAGATGTCATGTACATACAGCTCAAACAAATGATACAAATTGAGAAAAAGTGTATGATTTAATCAAGAAAAAGAGGTTTACAAACTGAGCAAGTCAATAACGCGTCGGTCCATCTCTGGCCCTTCGACTTGACATTGAATGACAGAGTTGTTGGATGTTCTCCTGAACGATATCGTGCCAGACTCTGCCAGGTTAGAGCGCTAGATCGTCAAAATCCCGAACTGGTTGCAGGCCGCAGTGGCCAAGCGGTTCTAGGCGCTTCAGTCCGGGACCGCGCTGCTGCTACGGTCGCAGGTTCGAATCCTGCCTCGGCCATGGATGTGTGTGATGTCCTTAGGTTAGTTAGGTTTAAGTAGTTCTAAGTTCTAGGGGACTGATGACCTCAGATGTTAAGTCCCATAGTGCTCTGAACCATTTGAACCGAACTGATTGGAGGGCCCTAGCCACGATGCTCCAAGCGTTGTCGATTGGGGAGACATCCGATAACTTTTCTGGGCAATGTAGAGCTTGGCAACCTCGAGGACAAGCAGTAGGAACTCATGTCAAATGTGGGCGGCCGTTATATTGCTGCATTATAAGCTCAGCATGGCTTGCCATGAAGGGCAACAAAACGGGGCGTAGAATACCGTCGACGTATCGCTGTGCAGTAAGTGCGCCGCAGTTGATAACCAAAGGGGCCCTACTATGAAAAGGAATGGCCCGCCGGCTATCACTTAAGGGTGGCAGACCGCATGGCGAGTGATAGTCATGTTGGTAACCCAAAGCAATCCTGGGCGCCCCCAGACATGGCTTCAGCCTTGAATCTCGTCGAGTGAGTAGAATTGTCTTAGTGATGAGTCCCATTTTGAAATGATCCCCAAAGACCAGTGAAGACGGGTCGCACCCTGCCTTGGCCAGCAAGACCACCGAATTTCTCCCCAACTGACAACGTTTGGAGCATTTTAGGCAGGGCCCTCAGACCAACTCGGGATTTTGACCATCTAACGTGCCAGTCTGCCAGAATTTGGCACAATATCCCTCAGGAGGTCATACAACAACTTGAGAGGTGACATGTGCGCCCTCTCATATTTCTATCTTACGATTTTCCTCTCTAATTGCATGTGGTAAAAAGTTGCTATTCCTTCCCACGCGGACTTCCCACGCAGCGTCTCTCGTCACCCAGGTGGTCCGGTGACAGGCGGGCTCTGCTGATCTTGAAAGGGTAAGCCGATGGGTGTGAGGGAGTCGAGTGAATGCTTTCCAGACGCCGACATTGTCAAAAGACACGCCCGGAGGGGCCTGAAGTAGCGGCTGGGCTAGAGGTTCCGTTACTTCGTAGAAACTTAGCGAAAACACTTTCTGGCGGCCTACCAGCGAGGCGTGGGAATGACATGTGTTCCCAAGCAGCCTTGGCTCGCAAATTCCCGCGTTTTCTGCCGTATCGTAACTGTAATTGGCTTGCTCAGGGCATAGCTCCGTGACGTAGCAAAATCGGCGCAGAAATTGGCGCCAAGAATCTCCATTGGTGGAATGGTAGTGCTCCGGCAATAGAGTGGAATTTTCCGCCGGTTTTCGAGTTGCTGATTGGAACGGTTAACCACGGCCACTGTCGTGGGGGCGGGAATGTTCTGTGTTCGGTTTGTACGGGTGCTCTTGTCGGCAGTCGGCTCTCGCCTTTCAGTCAGAGTAGGTTACAACACTGAGCTCTCGCTGCTCTGGACAGCCTGCCTTCCGTTGGCTGTCTAATATACTTTTATTTAATTGTAACTGTTTGATGAAGTTGCTGAAGTTTCGACTTCAACGTAACTTCCCGACTACAGTGGGCAATTGAGCGTTCTGCATACAAGCGGCCTATGTTGTCTGTCTTGAGCAGTTTTGGCTAAAGTTGACTGTATCGGAGTTACAGTGTGACTTCGCTTGTTAAAATCAATCACTGTACCGTCAGTGATTGTGTGGCGAGCCTTCTTCGTCTCCCTCAGAGGCGCATTTGTATTGCTAGGAAGTCTTTAGTCTGGAACAACCAGACCAGGAGAATTAGTTTCGGGCTATACTCACGACATTATCATCACCACGACGGGACGTCGAAGCAACCAGCCGATCGCCTCCGGTACGCCAGATCGTGTTCTTGCAGTTAAGAAGACAGTTTGGTAATGTATGTCCGCAGCACCGGCAGATAGGGATTTTCCTAGGTGATAATCAGAGCTAAGCAGAGCGCGCCTGTTCGTCTTTTTCTAACTTTGTTCTGTCTTGGGTGTTCACTGTCTGAATTCTCACTACTGTAGCAGCAATTAATGTTGGGTTGGCTGGGTGTTTCTCTTAAGATTTGAGTTGCAAGGAATTGGCTCCACATACCACTTCGTCATAAATGTCACAATCTAGTTTAGGGACAACTTCACCTTCACAGCATTTATTTGAGTATCCAATTTGATCCAATTTGATGTATTGTAAATGTTTCATGTGTTTTTGTATATTATTTTGAGTTATAATAAATCATATTGTTATTTTGGACAGAACTTTCATTCTGTTAATCGGTAGAGCAACCCTACCATTTCTCACTACGTTAATGAAACTTTCCTGTATTTAACTTATTTATCAAATTAAATTATTGCAGGTGCCAAACTCTTTTCTACTCCACTTGCGGGGTCGATTACAGTCAGTTCGCGTTTCTTTTTTAATCCATGTGCAACAGCAAAAGTCGGAGTTAGAATAGGGGGGGCTTAGGGCATCCTTTATATATGAAGATTCTAGAAGAATTTAGTGTTAAATACACTGATAGCCCCGTCACCTCGCAAACTCTATCAATCAATGCTTAACCGATTAACTGCCTGAACAAGGACTAGAGATGGACCAACGCGTTATTGACGACTTCAGACAGTGAAGCTTTTTCTCTTGAATAAATAATCAATTTTTTTCTGAATTTGTAACCATTTGTTTGTCTGTACGTCTCGTACATCACATCCACCGGTCTCCGTCCCATTCGGATTATTCCTTCGTGGTGATCTTTTTTTTGTCTTCGAGTGTATGACTGGGAACTCTGACAACATTCAAGTCATGTAAAATCGTATTTTTCGCGTTGTCTTTTACTGGCGGTTTTAACGTGCAGAATACTGGAAATTTATTCTTATTTTCGAGTTATTTCAGTACACGCAGCGATCAGTGTACGCTGGTAATCTGGATATGAAAGTGACTCATTAACTTCATACTCTCACTCACAACTATTTTTAGGAAATTTGTAAAGTTATTTCCTTCGTCACTCAGTGATATTCGGATGGGATGTTAGACAATCCGATTCGATGTTTGTTCACAGCCACGTTGGCGAAACTGTACAGCTAACGTGCTTGTAAAATATATATTTTTTTGATACAATTAGACTTCGCAACATCAGTATCTTACACCTTTCTTCTCGAACTGCCACTTCCACCACAATGTGGGCTAACTAACGGCTGTATAAAATGGAGACGCTTTAAAATCTTCTCCTTATTATCTTGTGCGTTTTAAATAAAATAAACTGATAAATTCATTGTTGATCTACTAAAGATATAGTGAAATAACTACTAGGTTGAACGTATGTGTAATCTACGTTAAGTAACGTACCCCGACTACAATGTTTAAATTTCAACTAAAATTGTTTGTTGTCTTTGAAATCCACACATTTCATTTGTTAAGTTGAGAGAAGCAACTACACAGTTAAGTGAATCGAAAATAGCTCGATCTCCCAATATAATGTTTAGCGTCCACATTGTGTAAAAACGATAAATAAATATAGCTGGAAACACTAACAGTCTTCACAGCTAAAAGCTGACAGAAGGTAAACTCAATACAAACTCATATATAACAAGAGTCTAACCCACACAACGCAGACTAACCAAAGTGTCGATTACGAATAGAAAACGTTTAAAGTTCTTGACTGGCAAATGGTGACAGTCCAGGCCCAGTGCACAAATTTAGAGTCCAGATCAAATTCACAAGTAAACATAAAAATTCTGTTAAACTGCTGCTAATGCAGAATAACTCTTACGACCTCATTGAACTCGCACGAAATATTTCGAAGTGCCACGAATGACGGGTCTGTTTCTCTCACCGAATAAATCACTGCTCAGACTAACTTAGATGTTGCTTCTTCAAACTCGTACCAAATTGTGAGAAAGATGGCCTCTGCCCTTTTCAGGCCTCTGATTTCCCCTCCACGGAAACACCCTTCATCTACCTCACGTAATGGATTTCTGTTTTCACCAGCCTGATTCACAACTTTTTAAACATAAATGATATCCAAAAGTTGATTGCGCCATTAGCTGCGGACTAAAATTCAAATCAAGACTGATGTTTTACAGTTAATTTTAAATGCAATAGTTTGCCATAAATTTAAAGACATCGAGTTTTACTGCAGTGCAAAAATATCAGCTCATAATCTCTTATTACAATAAGTATGAATATGGCACCACTTGCTATTGGATTTTCTCCTCCTGTCTCCACTGAAATAATTAAAAACACAATAAAAATATTAGTCTTGTAGAATAAATCTTGGACGTGGTGCACAAATACGTAGGCCAATGCATACTGCCTTGCTGACTGTGTATGTTTCTTGTATTAAATTTTATGCAGATTTTTAATTAACGTTCAGTTAAAAGTTGTTCCAAAACTTAATTATATTACAAAACATGTCAGTAGTTGAGACGATGCACATCACTTAAACCAACAATAGGAGTGCTTGATCTCTTTTGTACCATGAATATTATAGAAGTTATTAAAGGTTTGCTGAATTTTCGTTACAAAACTCATCTCTGTGCAGTATCTTCCCATTTGTATATTTTCATATCTGTGTACTGAAGGGAACGCGTTGCTTTCCTTCTTAATTTGACGTATCGTATTTCACCGCATCTTTCACAGTTTGCACTGTAGGTGCACAAACGAGGACAATGCAAAGGAAACCACTGTGTACGCTGGGACGGAACTGATGTCACGTCCGCCAGTCTGAATCTGACAGGTCCATACGGCACGGTCGGCCGCTACAGCCGGCCGCCGACAGACCCACTACAGCAGAGCCGCATACGCTATAACGCTACACCCTCCGTCTGCTTTTTTAAAATTTGTAGTCGTGTGTAATGCTTTAAATTAAAAAAGGGGAAGGTGGAGATAGCGGTACAGGGCTCGGCCTACGCGTGCAAGCTAACAGCCGCTCGCGACCAAACTAAATCACCCACGTGATTCTTCAATTTCGCCCGGCGTACTTCAGGACGTCAGAGTTCACGGGTGAACTGCCGGGTGTTAAGAGTCCAACGGGCACAATATTTCGGCAGGTGACCACGCTGGCATCATCAGGTGCGCTGACGAACTGACCGCCGAGGACGGGCTTATATCTCCTCCCCCCCTCCAGGTGTTCCCAACGCGGCCCGCACCCAGGCGAGGAGGGTCCAGCATTCTTCCGCTCGCGGTCCGCGCCCTGGGCGTGCCGGCGGCGTCTTCTTAGTATCTTTACCTGTTCTCGAAGTCCGTTCGTGGTGGGATACATCCCCGGCGCCGGCGCTAGGCTGTCAGTTCGTCAGCGCACCTGATGATGGGAGCGTGGTCGCTTGCCGAAATATTGTGCCTGTCGGAATTAACACGCGGCCGTTCATCCGTGAACTCTTTCGTCGTAGCATCCATGCTCAAATACAGTCTTCTGTCCCACACATGTCTGATCTTTGAATGTGTTTTCATGAGGAAATATATATCTTACACTTAACACTGAATTTGGTCAAGGATTATACTGCACATGCGTTGTAAGATGTTTCCAAGAATCCAGGTAAGTTCACGCTGATGCAGTTCTCAGAGGTATACTGCCGATGAGGCGACGTAATTGCAATTGATTGCATTCACCATACAAGCTCAGTGTTTTCAGCTTATTAGACAGTATAGGTAACAGACGACGAAAACATTTGTCCTTACACAGATCGGACCTATCGACATCATTATATTCAATTTCAGGTTAGACATGGGTACCTGTTGCGAAACCAAACAATGTAAAGCTGGTCACACAATCTTCTTCATGGTTTTCGTATTCTTTTTCTACCTCTGGATCTGTAGACAAGGTTTTCCTTTCTGCCCCGAGCGGCTCTAGGCGCTTCAGTCCGGAACCGCGCGACCGCTACGGTCGCAGGTTCGAATCCTGCCTCGGGCACGGATGTGTGTGATGTCCTTAGATTAGTTAGGTTTAAGTAGTTCTAAGTTATAGGGGACTGATGACCTCAGATGTTAAGTCCCATAGTGCTCAGAGCCAATTGAACAATTTTTTAAATTAAACTGCAGGGACGGATTCCTGACTGAAAATGAGGGATAAAGGATGCTATGAGCATGTGTCAAAAATGGACGGTTTACGAGTAGCCCAACAATTCGTCCAGGAACACAGTACAAACAGCATCGTATCCACGTCACATGCGACGCATGGATTGCCACACTCTTTCGCATGTTCCAACCTCTCTCTGAATAGTGTCATAACCGTTGTGAACACGTTGTTGAACGGTGGGCTCATCAGGAACTGGTTGGACACACACAACGCTTTTCACTGCCCCTAGAGGTAAAAACCCAGCGGGGTTAACTCTGATGTTGTAGCGGGCCATGCTACAGCGTCTCCGCAGTCTATTTAACGTCCAGGGAAGATGTTGAGGTGTCAGCAAACTGTAATGCGGAAGTGGGGTGGTGATCCGTCATGCACAAATCAACTTGTCGCACACTCTTAGGCACTCCGACAGAATAGTCCGCAGGAACTTCAGGTACTTCAGGTACTTCAGCTAACACCATGTTGGTGGGTCACCCGCAGAAACCGATGCTCCAGATCTGCTGTATGCACGGTACGCCGCCTCCTTGCACGTTTGTTTGTCTAAAAGGAGCCATGATCACACAAACGTCCAAAACGGGCTTGAAATATTGTGTGATGTGGTTGTTGTGTGTAGAGAACTTGTTTTGATGTAGCCATGCTGTCTCTCGACCATCTGCTTGGCCGTGCACAAGCACCATCTCGGCTCATACCTGACATGAATAGCTGACTTTTCTGCCGCTTACAGTCGACGAGTCAATCACGCAGCATGCAGCACACAAGTAACACGCGGCACGTAGTCAGAGGAACTTCCATTCGTCAACGCCATCTACTGTGGCCATGATGCATTTCTGAACACGCGTTCACAGAACATTTTTTCCTTCATTTCCAGTCAGGAATACGTCCCTGCAGTTTGTCGGTTTTATTAATGTTCACCGTGTATATATGACTCGGTGTATTTAACTGTGGCGCTAAGGAGAGTGGATTACAATCAAGTTAGTGATCGAATCAGAACTTACGTGTTACTTGATACAGCAGATAAATGGCTCAAGTAACGCAATTATATCTATATGAAGCAAGTCAGACACTTTTAACTCATGGGGAAAGCACTACTCTAGTGAGAATAGACGAATCACATTACCGAAGAACAAGAACTCAAGTCTACGAAAATCAGGACTACTCGCAACTGAACGTAAACAAAGCTGCTATGTGCAAAGCGTCTAGATCCAGCAAATTAAAATTTACGCTGTGTTTCACAAATATGAATTAAAGGAGTGATGGGGGTACGCTGTGCTTAACTTGCTGGAAAGAAAAAAAGAAGAATTAAATGAGGTTCTTTAAGCCTACTGCGCCAAAACGTAAACAAAAACACCACTGTAACCCTACTTTATGATCTTCTCGTGTTTCCCGAACTAACACGCGAATGCAAGTAAAACCTTTAATGATAAGTTTGGAAAATGCCCTAATATACGTACTAAGTTTTATTTAAGTCTAAATCACTCATCTATAAGAGAGAACAAAGCTCGCACGTTTCAACTGGCGCATGGTTACCAGCACTATGTTAATTTGTTCGCTGATCATTTCTGTACCTGCCCGGCTTTCCTGTGGCGACAGTCTCTGCACCACTGTGTAGCCCAGCTCTCCTTACCACTGTGTACCGAGCAAGGTGGCGCAGTGGTTAGCACACAGGACTCGCATTCGGGAGGGCGACGGTTCAATACCCCGACTGGCGATCCTGATTTAGGTTTTCCGTGATTTCCCTGAATCGCTGTAGGCTGATGCCGGGATGGTTCCTTTGAAAGGGCACGACCGACTTCCTTCCCCGTCCTTCCCTAATCCGATGAGACCGATGACCTCGCTGTTTGGCCCCCCCCCCTCCCCAAAACAACCCAACCCAACTACTGTGTACGAAGTCGTACACAACATGTATGGCGACGACCGATCATGTCTGTGTGTGGCAGACTTCAAGTTGACTTCTTCCCGTTCTGTCGTCTTTTTGATTAGTTTTTTCTGTTATTGGTTGTCTTCCGTTTCCGCAGTGTTTGGCTGGCTTGTGCTCTTTATGTTTTAGATTCCGAGGTTACTACTTCTGCGCTCTCCGATCCCCCCTCCCTTTTTTCTCTCTGCGTAATTTTTGCTTTTCGCTGTTTATATTTGTGCATTGGCAAACTCATAATGGCTACCGCGACAAAATCGCCTGCTTCGCCGCCTGCTGTTGATCTCACTCAGTTTATTGAGTTTCAGACTCAAGAAATAGGGCAACTGCTTGTCGCGATGAATTGCTTCACGATGGTGCAGATGTCTTCAATCAGGATGTCGGACCCAACGGCAGCGCCACCGCCTGCACTGTTTGCGTATGTGTCGCCATTTCGTGTGTTTGACGAGTCGAAGGAAGGCTGGAGAGAGTACATCGCACAGTTAAAGTTGGACATCATAGCAGATCACCTACGAGATACTGACAAACGTTCTTATTTTTAGGCCATAGCGGGAGTGACTGCGTATGTCCCACCGTGAACCAGTACAATATGAGGACCTATTGCAGGCGTTTACAAATTATTATGAGGTCACTATACAAATGGCAGCTGTCCGTCACATATTCCTTAGGTTGCTGAAGCAACAACCGACAGTGGGTGACTGAACTGCAAGACCAACTAGACAGTGAAGATTCAAATGTGACTACGGCGAATATTATAGTGATGCAATGATTTGTGATACCATCATGCATAATGCAGCTGTTTCTAATTCGTGAAAGATTCTTAATTATCCAGACCCTTCCTTGCTTCAGTTTTCTGCACACTCTAGACTATCGGGATTCCTGCGAAAACACAGCACACTATTTTGAGGTAGCGCCTGTTTGTTCTGTATACAGAAGCGACAAACAGGCCTCGCAAACAGCGGCCCATCCGATCACAGCCACAACGCTCACGTAAACACGTGTCGCGGTGTGAAGGCGTGTCTTCGCTGTGATACTTCACATGGTCGCCGATCTTGCCCCTCGCGTGAAGCGACTTACTTTTTTTTTGCGGCAAGCAGGGACATGTACTGTATGTGTACTTACAAGCGTAAGGCATCCCTTTCTGTTAATAGTTCACGCAAAACTAAGACACACAGAGTGTAGTGTGTTTTCAAAGGCCCACAATGGCGTTAGTGCAAAACAACAGTGTAATAACCGTTCAGGAGAGGCTACCACCCCATCTGCAGTGCTTTGTGAAGACATGAACGTTTTCGTGTCTCTTTCCATTGCAGGATAATCTGTCCATTCGTAGCATCGTACTGGTGTTTCAGTGACTTTGGTCAAAAGTAGCACTTGTGTATTAAACCGGAGACCTAGAAACGACGGAGAGGCTTCTGCCGCCGTAGCCCTCCGTGATTCACAACCCCACAACAGGCCACAATAGTCCACCCACTCCACCGCAGCCCTACATCGCTTACTTGCGGTTCGGCCCCCAGTGGTGTAGAGTAATTATGGTGTACGCGCACGTGGAGACAGTGTTTGCGCAGCAAACGCTAATATAATGTAACTGAGGCGAAATAAGGGGAACCATCCCGCATTCGCTGAGGCAGATGGAAAACCGCCTTAAAAACCATCCACAGGCTGGCGGGCACACCGGACCTCAACACTAATCCGCCGGGCGGATTCGTGCCGGGGACCGGTGTGCCTTCCCTCTCGGGAAGCAGCGCAGTAGACCGCGCGGCTAGCCGGGCGGGCTTAAGTAGCACTTACGGACTGCTTGTCTAACGTACAATGTGCACATCGCGCCATACCCTGACGGCATATAATGACCAAGATATTCCTGTCTACCGCACTTGTAGCCTTCCTGCATCTTTCCAAAATTTCACGAATACTGTGGCATCTACAGTGCTTTCCACTCACGACAGTCTCTTTACCTCTGAAAGCGCAGTTACAATAAGTCATTTGGCTTAAGCATTCAGGACAATGTACTTCCTATTTCTCTCTTTGATCCTTGGGACGGTGTTGCTAAATTATGTGCAGATTTTGAGGACTTGTTTTCAGAGTATTTAGGCAGAGCTGGTAAATTTTTTGCCTATGGCTCAATGGAGGACAATACATAACCCCGTTTTTTTAGGGCTAGTCCTGTCCCTGAGGCTCTTCGAGAACAGATGCCTTAGGAATTGCTGCTTTGCAACACAGTGGGTTCGTAACATCTATTACCGCCAGACAGTGGGCGTCCCCTCTTATTATTCTAAAGAAGCTGTCTAGCAGATTCCGGTTATGCGTCGATTTGAAGAAAACTGAATCCTGAGAAAGTCACAGAGTTATCCCTCGCCGCACCCGGAAAGGTTGCTGATCGCTACTTTTTCAAAATTGATTTGCGCGACGCTTACTTGCTTTACCTCTGAAAGCGCAGTTACAAGAAGTCATTAACATTCATCTTGGTCTTTTCAAATTTTTGAGATTGCCTTTTGGTTCCTGCATGTGTCATGTTTCAGGGCTTTCTGGAGCAGCTGACGGCAAAAGTTCCGTTTTGTTCGAATTATTTTGATGACATTGTCATCTCAGGTCACACTCCTGCAGAACACATTAGTACTCTTCGCATTCGGTTACAGATGTTGTCTGTAGCTGATCTCAAATGTAACAGAGACAAATGTGTGCTTTTTCAGACAGAACTTGAGTACTTAGGACATGTCATTAACAACCAGGGTGTTCACCCACTGCAGTCAGATTTGCTTGAAATATGTGGGAATTGCAGTCTGTGTACGGGAAGCTCATGTAGTACATCCGATTTATTCCTAATGCCGCTCAAATCGTGGCTCCCTTGCGTTGGCTGCGTAGGAAGAATAATCCTTGTATGTGGTCGCAAGAGTGTCAGTCTGCTTTCTAGAAGCTGAAAGATGCCTTGTCCATTTTGATCCAGCTAAACCGGAGGTCTCGGCTGTGAATGATTCCTATTACGGTATTGGTGTAGTTTTATTGCATAAATTTGGTTCTGCTGACGGACCGACTGCTTTTGTTTCGAAGTTGTTGAAAAAAAAACTCAATGTAATTATTTGCAATTGAAAAGGAGACTCTCGCCATTGTCTGTAGCTAAGGCTCACCGGCCACTTGACCATCTTCTTCTTCGGTGCGAATGCACAAACAGTGCCCGAACTCTAACGGGAATCGGCAACGCGCCGCGAGTAATGAGTATAATGGGCGGGGGCACTACGAATATAGTGCGGGACAATACGTTGAGAATGTAGGTTTCGCAGGAGGCGTACCAGTGATAAATCCCTGCAGTCACGCTATCCTCTGTGTCCGCGGTGGCTCAGATGGATAGAGCGTCTGCCATGTAAGCAGGAGATCCCGGGTTCGAGTTCCGGTCGGGGCACACATTTTCATCTGTCCCCGTTGACGTATGTCAACGCCTGTCAGCAGCTAAGGGTGTTCATTTCATTGTAATTGTCTATGATGTCACTAAGTTTCACCAGTATCTTTTTAGCAGAAAATTTCACTCGGCGACTGACTGTAATTCTCTACAATCTTGGTTTAGCCCTTCTCAGTCACTCCAAACTGGCACAGTGAAGAAGCTGCAACGGTGAGCTCTTCTCTTGTCAAATTACAACTGTGATATTGTGTATCAGGCAACTTCTAAGCATGCCAATGCAGACGCTTTCCCTCATCCACCTGATGGCCCAGATTCCGCATTCGATGAGTGCTCTGCTTCTTGCTGCTGAATTGATACACAAGATACGAATGCTTTGCATAGCTTTACCTTTAATCACCGGAAAACTGACCAGGCCACAGCAGCGGATTTTGTTGCACTACATCCACATTGGTTGGTCGCATTCAGCCAGACAGATTCGTAGCTCTGTGGTTCGCCGATATTTTGTCCGTCAGCACACCCTTATTCACCAAGGTGTCATTTTGCTTCGCACCGATACTGATCAGTCACATGTTGTGGTTCCCCAGGCTCTCCAGCCTAACATGCTTCGTTTACTTCACCAAGGTCACTGCGGTGTCGTTCACACAAAGCAGCTGGCACCACATCATTGTACTTTGAGGAGTCTGGATGCGTAAATTGAACAGTTGACCCCTCAGTGCCAAACCTGTGCTGAACATCAGTCAGCCCCACCTCAGCAGTTCTTTGAATGGCCCAAACCCCAAGCACCTTGGCACCTTTTGCACTTGGGTTTCATGGGTCCTTACTGGAATACACGTTGATGCTTTCAGCAAATTTTTTTTCGTGGTTCCTATACGCTCTAGTAGTGCTCGTTCCGCAAGTCAGGCTTTTAGTCGATCTTTTGCCCCGAGGGTTTGCCTGAAGTGATTGTGACTGAAAACGAACAACAATTTGTTGCTGCCGAGTTTGAACAGTTTTGCACCAAATTTGGCATCAACCACATCCACACGCAGTCCATAGCCGAAGTTGAATGCTTTGTATGAACATTTAAGCAACAGATGGAAAAACCTAATGTCACTTATGCACAGGATCAAGCTCTGTTGCTATTCTTATCTTCCTAGCACTTCCAGCCACGTGACAGACTATCGGCAGCAGAGTCGACAGGACCATCTCACCTTGCTTCAGCTGCTGCACCCGCCACGGCGGGTGGCACCCACTCCAGACAGACAAGAAAAATATCATACTAACTACAGATTGCAGGGTGGACGGAGGTGCTGGGAGCGGGGCACCATTGTGTGACTTGTTGGACGTTCTCTCTTTTTACTGCAGGGACCGAGAAGATCACTGAGACACCAACAGAATCAAATTCGTCCATGTTAATTGCATGATTCTGTTGCAGGCCTTGTGCTTTCAGATGCTGTGTCTGCCTGGACACAGCAGACCTCACTGCATCCGACTCCTGAGGGCTGCACACCATCGGCACCAGTCCCAGAGCCGATGGTGGTCGACCCCCTTTCAAGGTCGTCGCCATCTCGACAGCCACCATCGTCTAGGAATGGATGCCGTTCCCAGCGGCTGTCCCACGTGCTGCCTCGCGTCCCTTTGAAGTTGTTTAGATGCCTTTGTATTCGTTTGCTGCTCTGCCTCTGGATGTGGATGCGTGCCCTTGCCTGGTGCCTGGTGTTCTCTCTGCTGGTGTTCCTGGGCGGGCACAGGGCCTATGCTGGGGCAAGGGCGGGAGCTCGGCACCGGTGTCAGTTTCGACTCACATCTGCTCATTGTTGTATTGTTATATGTATTCAGCCCTGTTCCCCCGCGTCATTCGCTCGTCTACACTACACAGACGATATTTAGGATGTCTGGGGGGTGAGGAATCTATACAACTCAGGCATCTCAGTTCGCAACGGAATTGCAAGTTTCCTGTCAGAAGCTGATAGCTGTCGTGTATGATCCAGCGGACCCAATGGAGCACGCCCACTGCGCCTGACCTCCAGCGGGTCTGGACTATGAGCGTCCTATGCAACCGCAACACAGGATGGCCAGCGGCAGCCATACAGACCACTAGTAGTTGGACCAACTTCGCTAGTGACACTATGCAGATGGTGCCTAGCCTCGTCCTTGTTGACGTTCAGACCTGGACTTATATCTTACTGAATTATTTGTTCAAAATGGTTCAAATGGCTCTGAGTACTATGGGACTTAACTGCTGAGGTCATCAGTCCCCTAGAACTTAGAACTACTTAAACCTAACTAACCTAAGGACGTCACACACATCCATGCCCGAGGCGGGATTCGAACCTGCGACCGTAGCGGTCGCGCGGTTCCAGACTGTAGCGCCTAGAACCGCTCGACCACACCGGCCGGGTAATTATTTGTAATGAGTCTTCGTTCACTTAGAGAAATACAAGTAAAGTAAATCTTCTGTTCACTGTGTCAACTTGATCGCTAATGATTTCTGTCCTGACCAGATTTCCTACGACGACAGTTGCAGCACCATGCTGTACCCCACCTCTGTTTACCTT
Source organism: Schistocerca nitens (assembly GCF_023898315.1). NCBI lineage: Eukaryota > Metazoa > Arthropoda > Insecta > Orthoptera > Acrididae > Schistocerca > Schistocerca nitens. The sequence goes on along the minus strand of NC_064614.1, from coordinate 996,627,407 downwards.
TGTGTACAAAGTCGTACACAACAGAAAAGATCATGGAACATGTAAATAGCTAAATCAGATAAATATGAAAGAGAGGACGTGGGTGGTGGGATGCACTGAGGCTGTTCTCTTTGGTGACTCCATATTAGGATAGTTTAAGTAAGCTACGTGTAGTTTTTTATCTTTAAGTTGGTATATATAATTCTGATACCTGTGCCATTAAGATAGTTTTTTAGTTCATGTCGGTGAGTGGTTAGTGCTGATTTATGGTATATTTTGCTGCTTAGGGCTTTATGTAGGAGGTATTGTTCTCAGTGTGTGTCCTTTTGGGTTTTGGACGTATCGACATTATTGAGCGTTTAAATACGTAATGGAGCTGCTACAGTTATTTTCAATGGCTGTTTGTTTTGTTATTTCTGTTTATGGTTTAAATACAGATATTGGTAGATGGAAGCTTTGTTAACCATATGCCTGAATACTGCAGTTTTGCGGTCTCTGCAGTGACAAGGAGAGATGCTGATGTTACTGTGTGTTCCTGATGAAGGCTGGGTCATCCTTTTTTTTTTTTTTTTTTTTTTTTTTTGAGATGTGAATGCACATATTTTGACGGCTTGCTTTGCTTCGTTGTCTCGGTGTGATACTGCTGTTTCCAGTACTCCCTCATGGTGATTTCGTGGCTAAAGGAATCGTCAGGGTTAGCCTGCACCGCTGCAACATTTCCGCTGCTGCCTCGGTTCGGCTGGTTTTTTGAATGAGTTGGAACGTTTGCGCAACCCAGCGGGCAGCTACACTTTTCATGTTAATGATTTCATGGAAGATGTTGAAACTAATCAGTCATCGACTTTCATTTTTTCCTCTACGACCCGGGCTGTGATACGCCGGTCTTCAAGCACCATTTCGTTGTTCGTCATTCAGACTTGCTTGACAACATTGAATTCGTCTGCTACACCTAACCACTGTGTCACATGATGGTGCATCGTTACTGTACACTTGCACCAACACTACACGTATTGTTGCAGCGTTGTTGCTCTTCAGATGACGAAGATGGACTACCGCACGTCACTGCACTTTAACACTGGACTGCCCAATTTTCTTTTTGCTTCTCTAGCAGCGTTCTAGGATACGCTGATGCGGTGATTTTTGTGCGCACCACGGCTGCAGACATGAACCGGAGCCAAGAAATTAATTACGCCATTTTAAGGTGATAATGACACTAATGACTACACACTAATGACTACCCTTGCAGCAAGCTGATCGATTACTTATACAATAGTCTAGTGTAGTGAAATTCTGCTAACGAATATACTCAGTTTATCCTAGCCATAATGCAGACGAGATACCTTAAGTCATTACATGAGATAACATTCTGCTGCTACGGTCGCAGGTTCGAATCCTGCCTCGGGCATGGATGTGTGTGATGTCCTTAGGTTAGTTAGGTTTAATTAGTTCTAAGTTCTAGGGGACTGATGACCACGGCAGTTGAGTCCCATAGTGCTCAGAGCCATTTGAACCATGAGATAACATTAATCTATGTGAACATTTTCCTTATTCTTCGGTTAGGTCAGTTGATGGGGAAATAATTTCTACCAAAAGGCATTAAAGCTGCCGACAGTGGTCCATAAAAAAAAACCTATAATCTTTCAAATGAAGCACAGTTTGTTGTTAATGCAGGAAGACTTCTGGCTTCTCGAACACACTGTGTTACTGGGACCAATACCAGAGTTATACACTGCTCGCCAATCGCTCAATCACTAAGGAAGGAACGTACGGGTGTACCACCTGACCCAAGTCTCTTGTATCTAGAGTCTATGGTGTAGATTGCTTAGCTGAGTACTATGAAATAAGGAACAAAAGCTGAAATAGAATATTCAGTTCTTTATTTACATGAACTTACGTTTTATGTAGCAACAAATCATAGCAAACGCTCGGAGACCTCCATTCTGAAACGCATATGTACAGATGCGCATAAATTTCCCCGTACTTGCTCAGATACCAATGTTGTGTCTTGTATAATACGACGGGCAGCGAGGACCCTTCCAGTGATTTCCCCTTCAGTTTCTTCTGGTGTTTCACACGCAGGAGATCTCCTTCTGACACAACATCTGTTGTTCAGATATTTATAGATGTGAGTATCGGATGATGTACAGTAGTGTTAAGCTACATCCTCCCTCAGACAACAAGAGGTACAGTCTCCAAAAACGGTTGCAGGACAGTCCGAAAGAACAACAGTCAGTGTAAACAAAGAGTGCGGCAACATATAAGATCCAGTTCATTTATCCGGTACAATTAGTGACCAAAAGTTGATAGAGACTCCTCGCTTGTGATGGAAATCGAAAGAGGCCTATAGATGGTATTTTGATTGCGTTCCCCACAACATTATGTGTAATGGTTGCAGTTTAAGTTGTTCAGAATTGTAATTCCTAGGTATTTAGTAGAATCGACAATTTTCAAATTTCTGTGGTTTGTCGTGTAAGAGAATTTTAACAGTTTTTTGTTTTTTTTAAAGAACTGAGACTTTTTGTTGTTTAGACAGAATTAGCACTTTCCGCTGATTGGCGATATCTTCATATCTTCTCTCTAAATTATTTTTAAATTTGTTTTGATCTTCTGATGTGTTTACTAGGCTGGTAAATGACAGCATCAGCTGCGAAAAATCTAAGAGGGCCACTCAGATAGTCACCAAAATCGTTTGCACAGATTATAAGAGCAGAGGACCAATGACACTTCCTTGGGGAATCCAGACGTTACTTCTGTTTTACTCGATGACTTTCCGGCAGTTATTAGGAACTGTGACCATTCTGTGAAGGTAAGACGTATCCAGTCTCACAGCTGAGACGATACTCTTCAGACACGCAATTTCATTAAAAGCTATTTGTCAGGAGCGATGCAAAAAGCCTTCTGGAAATCTAGAAATGTGGAACCATCTTGAGATCTCCTGTCGATACAACTTATCACATCTCGAGAGTAAAGAGCCAGTTTTGTTTCATAACAACGATATTTTCTGTATTCCTACTGGCTGTGTGTCAATAGATTGTTTTCATCGAGATATTTAATAATGTTCCAAAATCTCACTGCGGATAAAGTAGTTGGCGTATAATCTGGACCAGAGACTTAAGTAACTTTGCTACAACAAGAGCACCGACCTCTAAATTACTCTTGTTGGCTGTTGTTTTTGATTAGAATTCTGGAATATTTACTGCAGCTATTAAGGTTAAAACGTGTTTTTAACTCCACTTTAATGGCAGTGTCATCGGTAACATTACAAGTGCTATCGTTTAGTGAAGTTATGGATTTTTACTTGTCACTTGTACCAACACCAATGCGGCAGTCAAATGTTTATTGTGAATCACGAGCAATTTGCACCCACGAATCTCGCACACTTTGCTCATTAGAGGCATCGTACCGTCGGAAATGTTCATACCCCACCGTTAGTTCCTTGTACCGAAAAATTCAGTTTACTATTCGCTGCCGTCTGTATAACATTTATCATAAGTTTTGATTTGTCATGTATTGTATTCTTTTGAACTATAATTTTTTGAGATTTGTCTGTGGACATCAAACGACGGTATCAACATTGAGAGAACGTGGTGGCATTATATATATAATGAGGCAATAATTTTGTATTACAGACAGACAGACTATTGAGGAGGGACAAGAACTTGGCTGTTACTATCAGAAATCATTCCTATTTACGCTAAAATAAAAATCAAGATCTCTTCGAAGACAGCTAAGAAGATAAAAAAGTTATATGTAGTACCATGATTAAACCATAATTACAGGCAACATATTAGAAACAACAGCTAATTTCAAGAAAGTGGTGGGAGGTCACGTTAATGTCAGCAACACTCTATCAACAGTGTAGTTTCATGTCACATGTGACACGAACGAGGAACAAAACAGAAAGAAAAGTTAACCAAAAATGTTTAAATTAAATGCTACCACAATAAAGTGTCCCGAGTTCAGAATAATGACATCAACTATAAAGTGACAAAATGTGTTACAAATTTTTTTACTCTTCATTAGAAAGACTGTCCCTTGTAACACCGGAGCGTGGAAACGAAAATGAAGGTAATAAAGAGATCAACAGATAAGATGGAATTATTTTATTTTTAGTTACAAGAATTTTATTAGATCAAGTACATGAAAAGGCCAAGATTTTTATATGAATGGGGTTGCTGAGCAAAGCTGAAGCGTTGGAGCATAAAGGTCAGGCCAAATCAGAGTTTTGTGCTTGGAACTAAATACATCTTGCATAACCGACTGTAGGCCAAAACAATATTGCATTCACTATTACATATCAGATTTAGCTTGATTAACCAGTCTGTAAGAGGTCTTCCACAATATGAATCCTTCTTTACGTATCTTTCTATGATATTTCCCTTCATCAGTCAAAAAACTGATTGCTGAAATAATTGATAGTCTCAAATCCATAAACTGATCATATACTCGGGAATACTATTATGTGCCCAGTATTTTCAAAACTGTCCTGTAACTAATATAAAATCAGAGTATACAGACCAATTAGATCAAAATAATTAATCAACACTAAGACAAGAAATATATATTAGTACCAGAGATACGTAGTTAATTATACTGATGTAAATTTTTATTGGTATTAGCATGGTGTAGTGCGGCTCCCCCCCTCGGGCATGGGCTGTGTGTGTGTGTGTGTCTGTGTGTGTGTGTGTGTGTGTGTGTGTGTGTGTGTGTGTGTGTGCTGCCCTTAGCGTAAGTTAGTTTAAGTTAGATTAAGTAGTGTGTAGGCTTAGGGACCGATGACCTCAGCAGGTTGGTGCCATAAGACCTTACCACAAATTGCCAATTGCATGGTATAGCATATAAGCACAAAGTCCTTTGGATGGACACTGGAATGAGCCGCCAGCATTTGAGTGAGTAGTGACGCTCCGTAGGAGGGTAGTGGGTCCACCCCGGGAAGAATTCTCAGAAGGACGCGCCGGAGTGGCCGCAGATCAGTGTCACTCACTTGACCAGACTTCCATTTAGAGTTACGTGGCAGCTGGGCACCGGGCACCCCACTCGCAGCATAGATATGACCTCCCATGACGTAAGGCCTCCAGCAGCGATTGTTTTACGGCTAAAAGGCGGAAAGAAGAGAAATGCTGTTTTTACTAAGATCCTGGAAATGCACTATTGCGAATAAAACTGCATCTTTGAGATGCAGTGGATGTCAAGGTAACATCTAGAAAATGGAGTGAGAGAGCACGATTTGGGAGCTCTTTGTAAGTGTGGGACGCCACAGAAGAACGACATGTTTACTCAATGTAAGAACTGCCATGACTGATAACGTAAATAAATTGGACGTTAGAGATAGAAATTCTACTTTGCTGCAGAGGTCCCACTTCAATGGCCACAGAAAGAGAGAGAGTGAGAGGTCTTTTTTTAGAGCTAAATGGTACAAAGCGTGTTGTTGGTTAACCACCCGAATAAAGACTTAGGGAAGGGGACCTGCATCTTTTAAGGAATTTTTTTACTGGCTGGTGCTAAGAATATCCGTAGCTCAGCCAATACGAGCGAAGTAAAGGAAGCAAACGTCAGATGTATGAGTTTTCCTTTAAGAATCCGTTGGTACAAATTCGATCCGACATGCAGCGGCCGACCCTTTGACTTCTTCGCTTGACGAGCGGGAGTCACGTTTCCGCCGACCTTCGTCGCCTTCAGGTATATCCCCAAGCAAATGAGCTGAGGAACTAAGGAAGGTCTCGAGCTGACTGGAAACTTAGCCGCATGTGCGGTTCTTTTGTGCGCTGTTAGTAATTGATTGTGTAGCTGCTCCAGCCTCCGCCTACAGACTGTTATGGTGAGATCGAGTCGCAACGTCGAGATTATCCTCAGGGACAGTACAGTCATTTTTACACAATTTCAATAACCTCTAGCTCCACTCTAATGATTTGCCTTCAGATTCGAATAACTGCTTTGTTTCCAACTCCAGCCACAGAGGAAACGCATTCTGTTCTCTGGTACTATCTGTCTTTTCTTCTAACATCACGACAATCCTGGTCCAACTTCGCGACTACAACAGTTCCATTTTTATACGCGATTATTAGAATGTTACCCTAGTGTCTTCAGTCAGATGCGACAAAGTTTTACTTTAGAATTAACATTGTTTGTCAGATGATTTATGAGTCTCTCTAACGTAATACACAGAATTAATTGCGATGGAGAGCTGCATCAAACCAGTCTCAGGACTGAAGACCACAACAACAACAACTTGTTTCATTTGGTAGTCATTGAATTCCTGATGAACTATTTTGAAGGGAGTCTAATAAATTCCTGTCAGCTAACAGAACCGATTAGAACACATTTAGCCGGCCAGGGTGGCCGAGCGGTTCTAGGCGCTACAGTCTAGAACCGCGCGACCGCTACGGTCGCAGGTTCGAATCCTGCCTCGGGCTTGGATGTGTGTGATGTCCTTAGGTTAGTTAGGTTTAAGTAGTTCTAAGTTTTACGGGACTGATGACCTTAGAAGTTACGTCCCATAGTGCTCAGAGCCATTTGAACCATAGAACACATTTAGATTACACAACCCAATGTCCCCTTACAATACTATGAACGTTGGGGAAAAGCGTCAAAAGACTGCCATCACCATTGTTACTGCAATGTTGCAGTGAAGAGCAAGGAGGACCACGACATAAAGGAGATGGAGAAGAGTCAGCAGGGAAGATGGAATGACGTATGAAGCCGACTACTTTTGAATGTTACCTGGAGGAATACGGTAGTAAAGCTGTAGGGGCTGCGAGGAAAATCAAATATGGTACTCACAACTTTGCTAAGGCGACTGTTTCTAGCATTAAATTAAGCAATAACTATAAAAATGTAAACCTGGATTGTAATTTTATTTTAATAGTTGTGTTTCAGTTATTAAAACTTTAAAATACGAGGTATGATTTTATAAAAAAATACTGATGTGGTAGAAAACATGAAAATAATCTTCAGAAACAGTATTAAAATTGATTCTGAAAACCCATTTTTGAGAATTCATCTGAAAAAAGATTAAAAATGGAGGCTTGTGCTATTATTGCTAGCCCATAATATTCTTGTTTAATACATCTTTAATACATCCATATAACCCTGTACCTATGAAACATTCCCCCGTCCTACTCTCACTTCTACCTTCCTTTCAAATGTAAATTTTGAAAATGGTATTAAAATATAATAAGATAAAATAATTTCAGATTAGTGAAATGAATAAAACTCTCAACTCTGCCTATGTGGCTATTCCATTCGCGAATACAGAAATGACTGAGCAGACTATACAACCTTGGCCTCTACCTACTATTGCCTATGGTTAGGCTCACACCTCAACGGGAATTTTACGTCACCGCTTGCAGTTGGTGCTATTAGGTATGATTTTATTGTTTCATCATTACGTTATTTATTTGACAGAATTTTTTAGATGCTTTAACGACTCCTCGTCTCTTCTTTTCCATCTATTCACAATCTGATGTTGACCACTGGCTGGTCGAAACCAGTTACTGCATTACGAAATACTTTTCTGGCTATTATCGTAAGATTTTAAAAGAAAATAGGTGAAGGTGAAACCCCTCTGACTCAGAAGGAGGCTGCAAGGAGAGAACAGCACGCTTCATCAAAAGATGCATGAGGAATGTGCTGAGAGGATATATTTTCTGTTACAAATGACGTACGTGGGCACCAAGACACAGACATGCCTGTGAAACATCAGTATACAACGGTGGATAAAATAATAATTCTGTTTGTCTTGATCGCAGCATTTTATTCACTTTATTACCCCTTATGCGTTTCGGTGTTACGCCATAGCAAAGGTTGTACAAAAAAGGGTGTCAAGGAGAAATATGACAACCAAAATATTGACAAACGAAAAAACTAACTTACCCAAAATATAATACCGTTGTAAAAGAATTAAATACTATTGTCAAAACAAATAGAATTGTTGAACTACAACTGAATGACTGCAGTGTCTCGTACAGCATTTATGCAACATATAGTGGATAATTTTTAATTGCATTGGCATGCGTCTTCAAAGGGAAGTTGGAAAAATTACTCAAAGGTGCAATCTTTGGAAAATAAAAACAGACCCGAATAAGTGCAGAATGTATTGTTCAGATGTGGAGATGTGTTGTCATTCATAAAGATCGTAAACCGTGACAGGAGCCTGTCTGTATGGACTTGATAATGTATTGAGCCTTTCAGACTGACTGACAATTAACTTGAAATTACTATTGTGCCAGCTGCAACGTCTCAACTTCAGTCAAAAAGCATCATATGTAATTAATAGAGTATCTTGTTTCATGTCAAATAGACTCCTTCATCAGCAGATAACGATCTAATACAAAAGTGAGATCATCGAAATTCAATCTCAAAGATTCTACGATAAATCAACATCGCAGCGTCAACACGTGGCGTTATTAGATCATAACACATGTAGCTTTGAGTACGATGGTGCAATCCCACCGCTTGCAGAACATTTACTTTCTTATCCAGCTTGTAATTAGGTTGGAAGGTGCACAGAGGTTGCGAGGTGCCGGGGCTAGCAGTGTATTTAGCACTAAATTCTTCTCGAATCTTCATATGGAAATGATGCTCTAAGCCCCCCCTTTTCTAACTCCGACTTTTGCTGTTGCACATGGATTAAGAAGAAACGCGAACTGACTGTAATCGACCCTGCAAGTGGAGTAGAAAAGAGTTTGGCATCTGCAATAATTTAACTGGATAGAAATTAATTAGATAAAGGAAAGTTTCATTAACGTAGTGAGAAATGAAAGGGTTGCTCTACCGATTAACAGAATGAAAGTTCTGTCCAAAATACCAATTTGATTTATTATGACTAATCTCAAAATAATAAACAAAACACATGAAACATTTACAATACATCAAATTGGATACTCAAATAAATGCTGTGTAGGTGAAGTTGTCCATAAACTAGACTGTGACATTTATGACCAAGTGGTATGTGGAGCCAATTACTTGCAACTCAAATCTTAAGAGAAACACCCAGCCAACCCAACATTAATTGCTGCTACAGTAGTGATAACTCAGACAAAGAACACCCAAGACAGAACAAAGTTAGAAAAGACGAACAGGCGCGCTCTGCTGAGCTCTGATTATCACCTACCAAAATTCCCTGATTTGCCGGTGCTGTGGACGTACATTACCAAGCTGTCTTCTTAACTGCAAGGACACGATCTGGCACACCGGAGGCGATGGCTGGTTGCTTCGACGTCCCGTCGTGGTGATGATAATGTCGTGAGTATAGGCCGAAACAAATTCTCCTGGTCTGGTTGTTCCAGACTAAAGACTTCCTAGCAACACAAATACGCCTCTGAGGGAGACGAAGAAGGCTCGCTACACAGTCACTGATGGTACAGTGAGTGATTTTAATAAGAGAAGTCACACAGTAACTCTGGTACAGTCAACTTTAGCCAAAACTGCTCAAGACGGGCAACATAGGCCGCTTGTACGCAGAACGCTCCATTGCCAACTGTACTCGGAAAGTTACGTTGAAGTAGAAACTTCAGCAACTTCGTCAAGCAGTTACAATTCAATGAAAGTATATTTGACAGCCAACGGAAGGCAGGGTGTCCACAGCAGCGAGAGCTCAGTCTTGTAACCTACTCCGACCGAAAGCCGAGAGCCGACTCTCTCAAGAGCACCCGTACAAGCCGAACACAGAACATTATCGCCCCCATGGCAGTGGTCGTTGTTAAACGTTCCAATCAGGACCTCGAAAAACGGCAGAAAATTCCCCTCTATTACCGAAGCAGTACTATTCCACCAATGGAGATACTTGGCGCAAATTTCTGCGCCGATTTTGCTACGTCACGGAGCTATTCCCTAAGCAAGCCAATCACAGTTATGATTTTGCAGAAAACGCGGGAATTTTCCCGCCAAGACTGCCTGGGAACACAAGTTATTCCCACGCCTCGCTGGTAGCCCGCCAGAAAGTGTTTTCACTAAGTTTCTGCGAAGTAACGGAATCTCTAGCCCAGCCGCTCCGTCAGGCCCCTGTGGGCGTGTCGCCGCCGCTCTTATGGCAATGTCGGCGTCTGGAAAGCATCCACTCGACTCCCTCACACCCGTCGGCTTAACCCTTTCAAGATCAGCAAAACCCGCCTGTCACCGGACCACCCGGGTGACGAGAGACGCTGCGTGGGAAGTCCGCGTGTGAAGGAATAGCAACTTTTCACTGCATGCAATTAGAGAGGAAAATTGAATTACTCAGAGTAAGATAGAAATATGACAGGGGGCTCATGCCACCTCTCAAGGTAGACTGAGGACGGTAGTCATCCGGCACAAGAGAAACAGCTAGGTAAAACCTCAAAATATTGTGTAAAATGACAGCATTAAGTTCGCTGCAAATTAAAAAAGTCTGGAGCTGAAACGAAGTAAATGCTTCATTAGTGTCTCTGATTTGTGTGAAAATTGTCCACAATATGTTGTTACGCAGTTGTCATTCGAAGTACACACAGATACATTCCTCAGTACTGAGCAAATGAAAAGCGCTGAAATCGGGTGGGAGGATGAAACTGCACATTTATTTTCCATTCGCGCACTACTTTTGAAATATATATGGAAACGTTACGGAACCTAAGTGGAGAACGAACTCTGCACCCAACGCCAGGACGTGGCGCGCACTTTCGTCACAGAGAATGGTCCTCTGCCAGCTGGCTGCTGCAGGGGTGCGAGACGCGAGCAGAGTCTGACAAAACAGCCGGCTGGCGCTGCCGCTTGCGCAGCTGCCGGTCTTTAGGGGACGGACGGCTTCGTATTAATCGTGTCGAGTGGCTACAGATGCGCGCGGATTACCCACGACTGCCATATACGACCTCGGTGGCGCGCATCCCTGCAATACGTCTGCCGGGGTAAATGATGGCTCTTCTCACAACTCCGCGCGCTGGCGCACGTTTCAGCGGCGGCACAACACACCCTCGGCTACGGCAACGCGTGGAGTGACTTACGAGAGCCAGTGTACCTGAATACAGCGTTGCATGTTTTACAGCAGCAATCACAATCCGACACAGAGGCATACACAGTGTATTCTAAAAATAAGAAAGAAAAGAACAATGGACTTGTTTTTCGGAGCAGCCCCCTGTTAGATTATTCCCCTATAGAACGCTGCTGCTGTTGTTCTTGTGGTCTTCAGTTCACAGACTGGTTTGATGCAGCTCTTCCTGCTACCCTGTCCTGTTCAAACCTCTTTGTCTCCGAGTAAATACTGCAACCTACATGCTTCTGAATTTGCTTATTGTATTTATCTGTTGACCTCCAGCAACGATTTTTACACTCCATGCCTTCCTCTAACACTAAATTGATGATTCCTTGATGCCTCAGCATGTGTCCTTTCAATCCGTCCGGTCTTTTAGTCAGGTTATAACACAAATTTCTCTTCTCCCTAATTCTATTTAGTACCTCCTCATTAGTTGCATCATCTACCCATCTAATCGTCAGCATTCTTTTGTAGCACCACGTTTCAAAAGCTTCTATTCTCTTCTTGTGTAAACAGTTTATCATCCATGTTTCACTCCCATTCATGGCTATACTCCATACAGGTACTGTCAGAAAAGACTTTTTTGCACTTAAAGGTAACTGAATGTTAACAAATTTATCTTCTTCAAAAACGCTTTTCTTGCCATTGCTAGTCTACATTTCATGTCCTCTGTACTTCAGCCATCATCATTTATGATGCTGCACAAATAGCGAACCTCCTCTACAAACTGAAATGTCTTGTTTCCTAATCTGTTTCTCCCAACATCACCTGACTTAGTTTGACTACATTCCATTATTCTTGCTTTGCGTTATTTGTTGATGTTCACCTTATGTCCTACTTTCAAGACAATGTCCATTCCGTTCATCTGCTCTTCCAAGTCCTTTGCTGTCTCTGACAGAATTACGATGTCATCGGCAAACATCAAAGTTTTTATTTCTTCTCACTGTGCTTTGGCTGGTTCAAATGGCTCAGAGCAATATGCGATTTAACTTCTGAGGTCATCAGTCGCCTAGAACTCAGAACTAATTAAACCTAACTAACCTAAAGACATAACACACATCCATGCCCGAGGCAGGGTTCGAACCTGCGACCGTAGCGGTCGCTCGGCTCCAGACTGTAGCACCTAGAACCGCACGGCCACTAAGGCCGGCCCCTGTGCCTTAATTCCTACTCCAAATGTTTCTTTTGTTTCGTTTACTGCTTGCTCATAACACAGATCGAGTAACATCGGGGATAGGCTACAACCCTGTCTCACTCCTTTCTCAACCACTGCTAGCCTTTCTTGGCCCTCAACAGCCATCTGGTTTCTGTACAGATTGTAAACAGCCTTTCGCTCCCTGTCTTTTATTCCCCTGCCACTTTTAGAATTTGAAAGAGAGCGTTCCAGTCAACATTGTCAAAAGCCTTCTCCAAGTTTACAAATGCTATAAAAGTAGGTTTGCCTTTCCTTAACCTATCTTTTATGAGAAGTCGTAGGGCCAGTATTGCCTCGAGTGGTCCTACACTTCTGCGGAATCCAAACTGATCTTCTCCGAGATACCCTTCTTCCAGTTTTTCCATTCTTCCGTAAAGGACTCGAGTTAGTGTTTTGCAGCTTCGACTTATTAAAATGACCGTTCGGTAATTTTTACGCCTGTCAGCACCCGCTTTCTTCTCATAAATCTTGCTCAACAGATGGAAGAGTTTTGTCACGGCTGCTTCTCCCAAGGCTATTAGTAGCTGTTACGGAATGTTGTCTACTCCTGGGGGCGTGTTTCGACTTAAGTCTTTCAGTGCTTTGTCAAATTCTTAACGCAGTATCCTATCTCCCTTATCTTCCTCTACGTCCTCTTCCCTTTCCATAATGTTGCCCTCAAGTACATCTGCCTTGTGCAGACCGTCTATATACTCCTTGCACCTTTTTGCTCTCCCTTCTTTGCTTAGGACTGGTTTTCCATCTGAGCTCTTGATATTTATACAGGTGGTTCTCTCTCTTTTCCCCAAAGGTCTCTTTAATTTTCCTGTAAGCAATATCCACCTTACCCCTAGTGATACGAATATATGCTTCTACATATTAAATTTGTCCTCTGGCCATTCCCGCTTAGCCATTTTGTACTTCCTGTCCATCTCATTTCTTTAGACGTGTTTAGCCCGCATCTCGTGGTCGTGCGGTAGCGTTCTCGCTCCCCACGCCCGGGTTCCCGGGTTCGATTCCCGGCGGGGTCAGGGATTTTCTCTGCCTCGTGATGGCTGGGTGTTGTGTGCTGTCCTTAGGTTAGTTAGGTTTAAGTAGTTCTAAGTTCTAGGGGACTGATGACCATAGATGTTAAGTCCCATAGTGCTCAGAGCCATTTGAACCATTTTTTAGACGTGTTTATTCCTTTTGCCTGCTTCATATTTTGCATTTTTATATTTTCACCTTTCATCGCTTAAGTCCAATATCTCACGCGTAACCCAAAGGTGTCTACTAGCCCTCGTCTCTTTACCTATTTGAGCTTCTGCTGCCTTCACATCTGTCAAACCTACCCATTTTTCTTCTAACGCTTTCCTTTCCGCTGTTCTTGTCAATCGTTCCCTTATGCTCCCTCTGAAACCCTCTCCAATATCTGGTTCTTGCAGTCTAGCCGGGCCCCATCTCCTTAAATTCCTGCCTTTTCGCAGTTTTTTCAGTTTTAATCTGCAGTTCATAACCAATAAATTATAGTCAGAGACCACATCTGCCCCTGGAAATGTCTTACAATTTATAACGATTATATAAGCAATCTGAAACCTAGTGTCTCTAGGTCTCTTCCACGTATACAACCTTCTCTCATGATTCTTCAAAAATGGGTCAAATGGCTCTGACCACTATGGGACTTAACTTCTGAGGTCATCAGTCCCCCAGAACTTACAAGGGAACCTCCCCATCGCACCCCCCTCAGATTTAATTCTAAGTTGGCACAGTGGATAGACCTTGAAAAACTGATCAATCGAGAAAACAGGAAGAAGTTGTGTGTAACTATAAAAAAATAAGCAAAATATACAAACTGAGTAGTCCATGTGGAACATAAGCAACATCAAAGACAATGTGAGCGTAGGAGCGCCGTGGTCCTGCGGTTAGCGTGAGCAACTACTGAACGAAAGATCCTTGGTTCAACTCTTTCCCCGAGTGGAAATTGTGATTTTTTGTTTTCAGTTTATGTCACAAACTCTTATGTTTCCATCACTTTTTTGGGAGTGATTATCATATTCACAAGAAAACCTAAATCGGGAAAGGTAGAAGAATCATTTTACCCATTCGCCAAGTGTACAAGTTAGGTGGGTCGACAACATATTCCTGTCATGTGACGCACATGTCGTCACCAGTTCCGTTTAGAATATATCAGACGTGTTTTCCTGTGGAGGAATCGGTTGACCTTTGACTTTGCGATCAGATGTTTTCGGTTCCCATTGAAGAGGCACGTCCTTTCGTCGACTAATCGCACCGTTTTGCGGTGCGGTCGCAAAACACAGACACTAAGCTTATTACAGTGAACAGAGACGTCAATGAACGAACGGATAGATCATAACTTTACGAAAATAAAGAAAGTAAAATTATCACTCGAGGGAAGACTTGAACCAAGCATCTTTCGTTCCGCAGCTGCTCACGCTAACCACGAAACCACGGCGCACCTGTGCTTGTATCATCCTTGATGTTGCCTATCGTGCGCATGGACTACTCAGTTTGTATATTTTTGCTTATTTTTTCATAGTTCTACACAACTTCTTCCTGTTTTCTCGATTGATCTGTGTTCAGTTTTTCAAGGCCTATCCACTGTGCCAACTTATAACTAAATCTGAGGGGGGTGCGATGGGGAGGTTGCCTTGTTAGAACTACTTAAACCTAACTAACCTAAGGACATCACACACACCCATGCCCGAGGCAGGATTCGAACCTGCGATCGTAGCGGTCGCGCGGTTCCACACTGAAGCGCCTAGAACCGCTCGGCCACCCCGGCCGGCTCATGATTCTTAAATCAGGTGATAGTCATGATTAAATTACGCTCTGTACAAAATTCTGCCAGGAAGGTTCTTCTTTCATTCCTTTTCCTCGGTCATATTCATCTACTGCTTTTCCTTTTCTTCCTTTTCTTGCTGATACATGGCGCCGTTGGCGCCAGTCGCTTCTCTGTATTCCTTTAAGATCTCTGCAATTGACCCTGTATAACGTGGCAGTGGTTTTCCTCTTTGGTCACTATTTAAACGCACGATGCTATGGGGAGAGGGCTGTTTTTGGTCGGTTGGTTGGCGCTCCAGTGTGCAGTCTGGTTGTCGGCGGTCGCTCTTTAGCGCATGCTTTGCTTCTTTCTGTCACGTGGGCAGTGGGGCTGCGGACTGAGACGTGCGAGCGGTCGGGAGTGTGTACTGCGTCTGGTGAGAGCGCGATAGTCTCGTCTGTGATGCTAAACGATTTGAACATGTGAAAGTAGCTTTGGAATATATTAGCCTGCAACCGGAATCGCTACAGAATCAAACTGTGGAAATTATTCAAGTTCTTGAAGTCCTGCTGTGTATATGTATATTGAATTTCGTGCTTTTGCAGTTAACGGCTCTTCCAGTGTTTGGATGCCCTTGTTACCTGTTTCGTATTGACCACTGGTGCACAACGTATTGAACAGTGGTTACCTGTGTGAATGATGTTTGTCTGTTTTGGATGCACTTGAGACACGGGCAAGGAGTCTATATCTAAGTGCGTGTCTGTGCACTCCGAAATAACCACAGGTTCGATTTTCTGGCTGTCTGCTGGTATTTAAGTAATGACCAGCTTCTTATATATTTGAGTATATTATCACTTCCTGCTCTGGCAGTAATAAGCCTGTCTGTACATATTATTAACGACAGAGTAGTGCAGATATTGAATGTGAATTGCTTGTGGGTTCCTTGTGGCCGCATTCCTATTTTGAAATTTTTCTAATGTTTTAAGGATTGTTTGTTTAACTTGGGGGACAACGGCTTGGCGGCGGCCAGTTTGAATTATAACCGATAACGCGGTCGCTGTGTTCGTCAGTAGGCTCCAGTTCTTCGGCGAATTTGAGTATTTTATTATTTGTTCCTGGTGAGACCGAGGCGCCCGTCTTTCCTTCTTCGCCGTTCCTTACAGCTTTCATTCAGGCTCGATCTGAGTTGTAGTTTCCGCGTACCTCTGATGTTCCATTACTTGTCACTGAAATTTTGTAATACCTGAAAGATGCCTTTCATTGTACTGGGTTTTTAATATCTTATTCAGGAAGTTTGTTTCTTCTGTTATATCCTAAAAGGCGTCCTGTTTGTATGGAAGTTTTTATCAGTAAACCATTTATTGTTTGTACTGTTCTTAAGATTTATGTAAAGAGGGTTTTAAAATTATTTGTTGTTTGAGGTGGGCTTTGACGCCCGCAGACAGTTTGTCTCTCCAGTAATATTTCAAATTCTAGGGCAATTACGTATATTATTCTGGGTTAACAGCAGTTTGCTGTTGTCATGCAGTTGTTGAATAAAATCTTTTGGAAATTACAATCCCGAGTTTGTTTTTGATTGGTAATTATTGCCTTGTCTTTATTGAGTTGAAGTATCCTTGAGCGTGTATCCCACGTTTCACCTGCCATCGAATTCCAGTCCCCTGTGACTATTAAAATTTCGGCTTCCTTAAGTACCTGAATAATTTCCTTTATCTCATCGTACATCAATCTCCTCCTCATCTGCGGAGCTACTTGGCTGCAGTACCTGCTCGGTCGTACATGCATGCATGTCTGAAGGAACAATGCATCGTATTTCATAATAACATAGGCACCGCTATTTCATATGCAGACACTCTCATTGTCTCCCAGGACAAGATAGCCTTTAGGGGGACGTTGAGATGAACTGTTACATTTTTCTAAAAGGCTGATACGAGCTAAATGCTGTGGACGGAATGAACATTTAATTATCATCTCAAAACATGTGAATGCGACCATGAAAGCTGATATTAGACTTTGTCTACATATTCTCCATCCGATGCGACACATTTTTTTCTAACGATGGATGACCTGATGTAACGTTTGGTTGTAGAAGTCGCCATTTTGACTGTTCAGAAACCGATTCACTTCGAAAATTACTCCGTCGTCATTCTGAATATACCGTCCTTGCAGCTGTTTATTCATCCAAGGAAAGAGGAACAAATCTCTGGGTGTCAGGAGAATACAGGGGTGAGGCAAGGTTTGGTAACCCAAAGAAGTGACAGGTGTATGTGTGTGTGTGTGTGTGTGTGTGTGTCCTGTCCAGCGTTAGCGGGAGGGGGGGGGAGGGGGGGTGGTTAAACAAAAACACAATTCCCTCGACGCTTGGTCTTGACAGCTTCCTTGTACCACATTAGGAAATCATTAAAAGAAAGGCGTCTAATGCGCTGCATTCATGGACTGTGCGGCTGGTCCCGGCGGCGGGTCGAGTCCTCCCTCGGGCATGGGTGTGTGTGTTTGTCCTTAGGATTATTTAGGTTAAGTGGTGAGTAAGCTTAGGGACTGATGACCTTCACAGTTAAGCCGCATAAGATTTCACTCACATTTGAACATCATCTGAAAAGAAAGGCGTTTTTCGTTGCGACGGAATCTTCTCACCAAATTCCAATCACCAAGTTTTCCTCCGAATGCGAAAATATTTTGTTGACACCGAGCTACATAGAGAGAAACGATCAGCATGATAAAATAAGGGAAATCAGAACTCGTGTAGAAAGATATAGGTGTTCATTCTTTTTTTTTTTCCCGCGCTATATGAGATTGGAATAATAGAGAATTGTGAAGGTGGTTCGATGAACACTCTGCCAGGCATTTAAATGTGATTTGCAGAGTATCCATGTAGATGTAGGAGATTTCGTTAGTATACTAGTGTGACACTTTGCCTCTTACGAACATAATCTGTTATCCCGACCTCACGGTAGTTCGAAAAAATACTCAGTATATCTTACGTAAAAAGTCTGGAGCTTCGCCTCTTTTGGCGAGGATGAAATTTCCACTGCTTCTTTTGCTCGTTTGTCTTGAGTTGATAGTATCACACCTGGAAACCGCCTTTGGCAATCAAGTGACTAAAGAAGTCATCTGGTCTGACCTGACACAGAGGCAACATTTCCGCTGTTGTCTAGTTTCGGCGGGTTTTTAATAAATATATACAGTAGCGGTACCCAGCCGTCGGCGACCCTTCGTCACGATCAAAAAATCATGCAACTTGTCGAAAAGGACCCGTTGTTGAGTTTCAGTTTTTCCACTATCGTCTCGATTATTATATTTTCTAGCGGAGATTTGGAAGTATTTTCACCATGTTGCAGAGATTTAAGTGCGTAGCGGGACTTTAGATGTGTTCAAACAAAAAAGAAAAGTAATTATTGAACTTTATTTTTTCGAAGTGATAATTGTAACTTCGTAATTTGTTTTCCTCTGCGTATTTCTGAACAGAGTAAATAAGTAAAATTGTTGGCTCGAAAGTTTTTTGCGTCTTGATGAATAATTACCGAGAGGAGTACAGGTGTATTTGGATGAAAAGAAGGATACTTAGCGTGGAGTCTAGGTATTGCCCTGCATTTCGGGGAGGAGCTAATGAGAGGGACTGTGAGGTCGCGACTCTGCAGGTAACGTGGCAGCTCCCAGGCGGCCGCTGGCTGCTCTGCTGCCACAGTGTCGCCGTGGCGAGTGTTTGGCTGGCGCCGCTTAATAAGTTCATGCAAATAAGCTGGCGCCGCGCAGGCAGGAGCTGCTCAGTGGCCTGCGGCCGCCTTTTGTCGCTCCACCATCAAAGTCACTGCCCGACCTGTGCCCTTCGCTCTTTTGCGTGGAATTTGTCATCGCCACAGCACTGTTATTACTTACCTTCACACGCAACAGTCGGAGGCATGTCGTTCCTGGAAAAATTTCAACTAGAGGTAGGTGAAAATTATCACATAATATAAACAATGGTGGATTACTTTTCCATTACAAGAAGGAAGTGAAACTAGAATGAAGTACAGCGTCACCGGAGACAATCTCTCACCTCAAATTCACTTTAAGAACATTTTATATCGTGTGCAAAACCGTCAACACTGGTTTTTATTACCTCGCCGTCAACGGACCAAGGTTGTAGTGCTATAATGCCCATAGACCTTTCCTTCTTAATTGATCCCTGTCGTAACTAAGCACGCAATCCTTGCGAAAATCTGAGTAAGCACCCAAGGCAATGAGCTAGGATCCTGGCCTCTGTATAACGCTGTAGTGCTAGGGGCCATTTTAATACTTGGAAGTATTTTCACCATGTTGCCTAAGTCGATAGTATAAACAGTTAAGATGTGTTTGTAAATGTTCATTAAATTCGTGCGTTATGGATGTTATGAGAGAAAGTGCCAGAGACTAAGGCCAATTCCAATCCCAAGGAATGCAGGTGTTGACAAATGTGAAAATTACCGAACTATCAGTTTAATAAGTCACAGCTGCAAAATACTAACGCGAATTCTTTACAGACGAATGGAAAAACTGGCAGAAGATGACCTCGGGAAATATCAGTTTGGATTCCGTAGAAATGTTGGAACACGTGAGGCAATACTGACCTTACGACTTATCTTAGAAGAAAGATCAAGGAAAGGCAAACCTATGTTTCTAGCATTTGAAGACATAGAAGTAACATTTTGACAATGTTTACTGGAATACTCTTTTTCAAATTCTGAACGTGGCAGGGGTAAAGTACAGGGAGCGAAAGGCTATTTACAATGTGTATGGAAACCAGAAGGCAGTTATAAGAGTCGAGGGGCACGAAAGGGAAGCAGTGGTTGGGAAGGGAGTGAGACAGGGTTGTAGCCTCTCCCCAATGTTATTCAACATGTATATTGAGCAAGCAGTAAAGGAAATGAGATTCGCCGATGACATTGTAATTCTGTCAGAGACAGCAAAGGACTTAGAAGAGCAACTGAATGGAATGGACAGTATCTTGAAAGGAGGATACAAGACGAACATCAACAAAAGCAAAAGGAGGATAATGGAAGGTAGTCGAATTAAGTCAGGTGATGCTGAGGGAATTAGATTAGGAAATGAGACACTTAAAGTAGTAAAGGAGTTTTGCTATTTGGGGAGTAAAATAACTGATGATGGTCGAAGTAGAGAGGATATAAAATGTAGACTGGCAATGGAAAGGAAAGGGTTTCTGAAGAAGAGAAATTTGTTAACATCGAGTATAGATTTAACTGTTAGGAAGTCATTTCTGAAAGTATTTGTATAGAGTGTAGCCATGTATGGAAGTGAAACATGGACGATAAATAGTTTGGACAAGAAGAGAATAGAAGCTTTCGAAATGTGGTGCTACAGAAGAATGCTGAAGATTAGATGGGTAGATCACATAACTAATGAGGAGGTATTGAATAGAATTGGGAGGAAGAGGAGTTTGTGGCACAACTCGAGAAGAAGAAGGGACCGGTTGGTAGGACATGTTCTGAGGCATCAGGGGATCACAAAAAAATGGTTCAAATGGCTCTGAGCACTATGGGACTTAACTTCTGAGGTCATCAGTCCCCTAGAACGTAGAACTACTTAAACCTAAATAACCTAAGGACATCACACACATCCATGCCCCAGGCAGGATTCGAACCTGCGACGGTGGCGGTCGCGCGGTTCCAGACTGTAGCGTCTAGAACCGCTCGGCCACTCCGGTCGGCAGGGAATCACAAATTTAGCATTGGAGGGACGCGTGGAGGGTAAAAATCGTAGAGGGAGACCAAAAGATGAATTCAGTAAGCAGATTCAGAAGGATGTAGATTGCAGTAGGTACTGGGAGATGAAGAAGCTTGCACAGGATAGAGTAGCATGGACAGCTGCATCAAACCAGTCTCTGCACTGAAGACCACAACAACAATGTAGTGGTTCATATTGTGGTAGTTGACATTATTAAAACTGAATAAAATATATTACTGTGACAGTGACGGCTAACTACCACCTACTACTGAATCAAAAGCGATATTGTAAATAACTTGTATTTATTGTAAATTATCTCAGGATAGAAATTAGATCATATTGAACAAATCATGAATAAAAACAAATTGTACACTGTTCTTAGATATACTACACTGGTAAGATTGGCTCTCAGCTCTTGATGTTAAGTTGATGCGAAGTTAGATTTAATTATGCCCCTGGATAAGCAAATGGTAAATGCGATCTGACTGAGTTCCTATAATCTCTTTTGTGTCTGAAATAGTACGTACCTCTGACACCACCACCAAGAAACAAACCAAACAACATGCAAAGGGACAAATAACCAATAACGAATCGTAAGCAAAACTGCACGGATGCTCAGTGGATGGCAAGAACACGATCCAACAACTATTTCTGAACTTTACTGCCGCTGCTGCAAGTTTTACAATACCGTCTACCAGTGTGCTGACTCTGTCGATACTGCTGGGGCGACGAGGCGACGACTGCAGCTGCGAAGTCGCTGAATTAAGATCAGTCTCTCAAATATCTTGAGCAGAATAAACTACTTAGAAACTTCTAATACCACAAGCCCTATACTTCCTCTAAATGGTATACAACGCTTTCAAGACTGGCTCAACAACCTTTAAGGTGCAGCCCAGTGCATCTTGTACTAACGTGCAATCCCAGTATGATAGCTCCGTGCACTGGTTGACTACGTTCAATGGTGACTGCCAGCCTATAAGGCGGAATCAACTGCAATTATACTAGTAGTCGATGCAATGCCTATCGTGGACACTGATGTCCTACTGTAGCTGCAGACTCTAGATCATACAGAATACAGTATTCAGAATCTAAGTCCCTATCTCAGAGCTACCGAACTTTGCGACTGTCCGCTTTCACGGCACAAGACGCTCTCCCCCCTGCCTCGCTCTGCCCGATGCTCTTGGTCTTGCCGCCAAACTCTAATCAGCCAATCCCGACGCTGCAAAGGCCTCCCACATCTCTCTCGCGGAGTGATACAATTTCTCCACCTATCCAAAAATTTCTCTGTCCAAACAGCGGGCGTTGACCCTCAGCGTTTCCCGCACTTTCTTATGAACTGCCCAACCAGAGCTCAGCCCATTTGCCGCTAAAACAGCGCGTGACCGGGCGGCGCCAGTGCGTACGTTGCACGCTCTCTGTCTGCTCGACATTTCCCCTCTCTCTCTCACCTGGCACCTGGCAGCGTTCCTTTTGATGCTTGCAGGTCAGTGGCCGCATCACCTGGGACCCCCGGCCCCTGCACAATGCTCTTCCGGCGCTCGCCGGCCTTCGCCTCTCCGGCTGTGCCCGACCACTCCTCGCCTCCACTGGCAAATTTACTTTGCTTACACCTACAGCATGGAAATAAATATTATTATTACCAAAGCCCGTATTATTTCAGACATGTGTTTAATCATCACGTATCTCTCTTTCTAATCCACCTAATAAGACTATTTAACCATTATATGGGTTTATTTACTCCAAATATGCAGAATAATCTGCGAAATGAATGTCACAAATGAAAGCCACCTTTCAACAACAACAACAAAGGCCAACTGCTCACACGTAACTTATGCAAATATTTTATCCTGTGACGCCTATTAGAGTTTTATGTTGACAAGGATCTCTACCTCTGGGCATTTACAAGTAACCATTCATTCTGGAGTACGAGATATGTAATCTGGCTACTAACTAAAGCAATGGCTTGGGATAATAATTGTTTTGTCATTTTTGTATATGACAAGATCCGCTCCGCTTTATCTACTTTAAAGTAGCGTCCTCTGATGTAACAACGTCCACTACTTTTGAAGAAGGTATTTTCACAAATATCGAAACCTAAGTTTTTGCCCTGAAGGAAAACTCACGCTGGAATTAGCGATGAGGCCGAGAAATGCCTGAAGGTGGAAGTACATTACGATGATAATTAGCGTTCGTTGCGCATCTAGCAGCAACAGTCGTGTTGGCCGACATAATGGTTTCTATTTACAAAGTTAGGTAATACAGTTATTAGCTATTGCAATCTGGCACTTTGATGACTGTGCAGAAGACAATGAATATAGTCCAATATAAAAGATGACAGCCAAAAACAGTTGCAGGATAAAATTTTTTATTAAAATTCTTGACCAAGGTTTCGGTACATATAAATATACCTTCATCAGAAGTAAAACTTCCTGAACAGAAAGACACATTCATTAGAAAAGCCATATCAACGAAAGTGAGAAACAGAAGCTTAAGTAACGGTGAAATTACCAAAGTAATACAGGCACAAAATCTTCAGTACTTACTAAAATTACATCATGCAATGGAGAATAATAAAACAATTATGCCAAAGGCGCATTACACTAGTGCCCTCTCTCGTTAGATGTTCCAAGCGCAAGCTTTATCCGTTTGACACTAGGACACAGGTAAATTGGTTCTATATTTCTATTTTACATAAATGTCTGTAATTGGCCTGATACGTTTTATTTATTAAGACAGAGTTTGAATTATCACAACCTTTAATAATTTTTGATGCACTTATGTATGTATTCATGGATTTTAATATGCGTGAGTCTGGCACATGCAAGTGCCCTCTCTCGGCGAAACCATCTGCCCTAGTGCTTTCACACTCGTGTCTCAATAATTCATAGGCGAAGTAATGGTGCTAAACTGTTCGCTTTGACCCTGTGCCCATTACACATGTTGTACAAATGGAGATGATGTCTTAATTACTGACGACGCCTTTGGCATAATTGTTTTTTATTCTCCATTGCATGATGTAATTTTAGTAAGTACTAAAGATTTTGTGCCTGTATTACTTTGGTAATTTCACCGTTACTTAAGCTTCTGTTTCTCACTTTCGTTGATATGGCTTTTCTAATGAATGTGTCTTTCTGTTCAGGAAGTTTTACTTCTGATGAAGGTATATTTATATGTACCGAAACCTTGGTCAAGAATTTTAATAAAAATTTTTATCCTGCAACTGTTTTTGGCTGTCATCTTTTATATTGAAGAATTTTAACAGTTGCTGTTGCAGCCATGTTTAAAATCTTGGAATGAATATAGTATCTGGAAATTTTCTTTAAATAGTTCTGGAATCTATTTCAATTCCTTTGGCCATCATCACGTTTGACAGAGATGCCAAAAGTGATCTTCCAAAGTTGAGTACGCTACATTATAATTGTATGGTTGTAGAAGATTTATATTAATGTTAAGCATTATGCGAAAGTACTAAGCAAATAATAACTATCGCATAATTATTTTTGTGTGATGTCTTGTCAAGGGATCCATAAGGATATTTAAATTCTACCAAGAAATTCAATGTTATTGCTTATGGCTAGGTTCTTTTGTCGAATTCAGTTGTTACATAATATTTTGATTTTTAAAAAGAAGGGCAAAAAGTTTCAGTTTTAAGGCCATACTATTGTTTAAAATTAAGACCGACACTGAGACATTTCCTACTGTATCTATTACACTGAGTATTTCAATGTGACAATCCAACTGTTTCTGTGATTGTGGTTCAAACCCACGACCGGATATCCTGATTTAGGTTTTCGGTGATTTACCTATATCGCTTCAGCCAAACTCCGGGATGGTTCCTCTGAAAGGTTCCAACCTTTGCTCAGTCCTATCTCGCCACTTTCATGATGTTGAAATGATGAGGACAACACAAAATTACGAAAGTGTTGCCGGTGCAGGATTCTGTGCATGAACTGATCTCTCGATTAGGTCCCATAATTGTTCATTTTTGGTAATCTGGATGTCAAATCATTCGCTCGAATTGTCCATGAGTCGAGGGACTCACTGGAATTAAGGAAAACGTGGAAGGGACGACCCACCAATATAATATCCTTTTCACACAACCTGTTTATTTAACAGTATATAATCATAAATTTTGTTTTTTACAACATGAACAAATTAGTGAAATGAATAATATTTTGAAATAGAAATTAAAACATCAAACAATATGATAATAATTACAAGACGACTAGACCTGCAGCCCGCCAGTTATCGGGTGAAACAGCGGTGTTTACTACCGCTCTGGTCACTGTTTCTCTTATTAAATGCCCTTCTGCAGCACATGAAAACTATATAAGCACCATTGATGACAAGAATGCTTCAGTTATTCTAACAGATGACGAAACGTTTAATTTGAAAACTGTATGTCGAAAGGTTCGGGGTTAAGATGCGCGACATCCGTCGTACGCCCCACATTCATTCCTGCTGTTACTTCACGCAGTGTTGCTTGTCTATAAGCACTGACAGAATGTGTTGTCCATGGTGAGAGGTAGTGCCTCATATTTTGTATTCTTGGCACACACTTGACATTGGTTCTCGGAATACTAAATTCCCTAATGATTTCCGAAACGGAATGTCCCATGCTTCTGTCTCCAACTACCATTCCGCGTTCGATGTCTGTTAATTCCCGTCGTGCTGTTATACACACATCGGAAATCTTTTCACACGAATCAAACGAGTAGACAGTTCCGTCAATGCACTGCTCTTTTATACCTTGTGTAGGTGATACTACCTCCATCTATATATGTGAATATCGCTATCCCATGATTTTCGTCACCTCGGTGTATAGAATATGTGTCATTCACTTCATTTTACAGTACTTGTTGGTCTGATTCCTTGTTGAGGTCCGTGGCTCGACACTATGCTCCACACTTTTTTATTTTTTTATTTATTTCGTTGCCTGAACGTCAGTCATCATTTAATGTTTATTATTGTTGTACCGTAATACAAGGTACATTCCTGGTGTATCAGCAAATAGTGGCTATAGTTCCATTTTGTTTTTGTACCAAAACTTTGTTACTTAGAAAACAATAAGGTAGGTAGCCCATATTTCGTCACCTTAGTAGGTCAGGACCTGAATACGCTCTGAGAGATTATGGAAAAGACTAAAAATTAGTATACGCATCCCTGAATTTATTCTCCACTTCTAGGCAAGTTACAGTTACATTATTATAACATACTTTAATCAGTATTCGACTTTAACGACGCAAAAGCAGAAATACAAAATCAGTCTTCGCAATTTCGTCTCCAATAAATGTTCTCAGAAGTACAATAAACTTAAATGTATATTTCCTTTATAACATTTCCGAACACTTCTACTATTATAAATCACTTACAGGCCATGAATGAAGAATAATTTCATCTTCTAAAAATGTGTCACATATGAAATGATATATATGTGGAGATGTAGATCATGGTTTGAGATACGAAACGAAGTTATTTCGTGCAACATATCCAATTCTCTCCGTTTGCGTTTTTCAATCTGAAAAAAACTAAAATAATATTTATAAAAAGTAAATAAAATTAAATCTTTAACAGTTCCAAATTTCGTCCCAGAAGCGAAAACAGGAACTTCAGGGAGGACGAAATTATGAACCTCTCCAGGTTTATTACAGTGTTCACCACAGTAACACATGCCAAACTGTGGACTATAGCGATTACATGCGACAAAATACAACACACGATTGAAACACAGCCCGGTATTTGAACAGAAATTAATGTTTGCAATAGGAACAGCAGGGTGTTAATTGGAATTCTAGACTAACTAAGGTCAGCGTAAACAATGAAGTCACGCGTACTGCATAAGCTAAACATGCTGCGCACAATAGACTCTCACGACAAGACAATGGAATGAGGTGACGCACGAGCACGCAGCTTAACATTTGTTACCAACTGTGGAAACTGTAAATTCGTAGGGGTATGAAATTAGGACAGTGACGGAATTAGGGCCCCTAAACTTAGCCGGCCGAAGTGGCCGTGCGGTTAAAGGCGCTGCAGTCTGGAACCGCAAGACCGTTACGGTCGCAGGTTCGAATCCTGCCTCGGGCATGGATGTTTGTGATGTCCTTAGGTTAGTTAGGTTTAACTAGTTCTAAGTTCTAGGGGACTAATGACCTCAGCAGTTGAGTCCCATAGTGCTCAGAGCCAGCCCCTAAACTTACTTATGCCCGGAAACTCCCAGCCTTTCCACTCCACGGACCCTATGCTGCTGCATCCGTATCACTACTACGTTTCTGTTTTCACCGTAAATATGAAGAAATAAAATAGAAGAAAAAACTAATGTTACAAAGTTCTCACTTGTATTTCGCGCAGAGCGTACTTTACACGAATTCCAGCTGAGCCTCGAGGGAGCGTTAAGTGGTGGCTTCCGTTCGCCACTAGTAGAGTGTTCCTATTTTGAACTCGGGAATTTATGTAGCACATGGACGGGCTGCCGTCTGCCACGTGCTTGTAAGCCATATCGTCTTCCGTGGAATAATATGTTCTAGAAGGCGCGTATTGGGAGCGTGTTCTGTAATTACACATGCGCACTTACAATCAAAGGCGGGTTTAGTAATTAGAACTAAAACGAAGACAGCACACAGTGAATAGCATATGAACACAACAGTCCTTGCATCATTGACGTATTGTAACCCAGAATGTGAACCACACGCAGAAACTGAAGAGACGTAAGTTTACTCTGCTGTTCTCATCGCAGTGGCGTCAAATAAAGACTTGCACTAGGTGGCCGAAAAACCACGGATGGGGTCTCCCAGCCAAATAATGGCATACGATCCTTTCATTACCGTAGAAATTAGAATTCAGAATTCAGTGTACTTTGTACTTGATAGTCTGAGTTACAGAAAGTTTGCTTCAGTCAGAACTGAAGATTTACTCATCAGGTAACAAAATATCGTCAGTTAATATTTTTTATGATACGTCCAATATTTTATCGTATTAATGGTGTTACCAGCAACAAGTTCGAAGATATTTGACAAAAAGAAAGTCAAAAGTTTGTTCAATAGTCTACACGATGGTGAAAGGACGCAAAAAATTTCACTGATGGGCTAGGAAATATAAATGGAACGCCCACAGGGTTCAATTGTGTGTCCCCTCCTGTTTCTTATGTATGTAAATCACCTTCCCTTAAATATATATCAAGCAGTGGTGGTACTTTCTCCCAGATGGCAAAACTGTTGTAATTAAACTGGTTAAAGAGGCAGTAACAAACGAAATTATAAAGAATATTTTTAACGAAGTGATAAGTCGTTCTCTGTAACTGGATTCTTACTAATTTAAAATAAAAAAAAAACAAAGAATTATGGTTCTGTAGAACAAATAGTACAATCCCAATATGTAATGTGGTACCTGCAACTGTCAGTGAAATGGACAGGATGCTTTAAAGTTTTGAGCATAAATGCTGATAAAAATTTTAACTGGAAGGAATATTTTATTAATCAGCTAAGTTTACAAATTTTTTGCTCTTTGCATAATTTCTAATTTAGAAACAAGCAATATACGAGACATGTCCGGTAAGTAAGTACCATTTCGGAAAAAAACCTCATAAAACATATTTTTCGAACCAAAATTTACATTTACAAGAAAGAGCATTTGTTAAACTATTTGTCTACATAGTTGCCACAATTATTCAGACATTTGTCATAGCAGGAGACCAATTTTCTGTGCCCTTTTCATAAAAAGATGCCTCCAGAGAAGACACTGCTGGACACTGTTTTATGCGTCGTCATCGCTGTCAAAGCTCTTTCCTTCAAAATATCGCTTGAAGTTCAAGAACAAGTGGTAGTCAGAAGGTGTGACATCGGGGCTGCAAGGCGGGCGATAGAACTGCTCTCAACCGAATTGCTGAATAAGGTTTAGTGTGAACCAGCGGAATGGGGACTTGCGCTGTTATGAAGTAACACAGCACCTTGGATGTACATTCCACGCCTTACGTCTTGAATAGCTCGCTGAAGTTTTCTCGCTGTTTCACAGTATCGTACCGCGTTGACGGTTTCAGCTCTGGGGAGAAACTGAACAAGCAGAATGCCCTGTCTGTCTCATAACACAGTGCACATGATTGTTTGTGCTGATACCGTTGTTTTGAATTTTTATTTTTTTGGATGATCGCAAGTGCCTCCACTCCATCGTCTGTTGTTTTGATTTTGGTGTGATAGGACAAACTCGAGCTTCATCACCGGTCACAACTCTGTTTAAGAACTCATATCCGCCATTACCGTATCAAGGTAAGGGATATCACAGCACTGCCAAATTGCTTCTTTTTGTAGATACCAATATTCATTTGGAACCGAACGGGAACACAATCGGTGAAAATTTAAGCGATTTGTGACAATCTCACACAAAGCAGTTTTTGAAATTTTTCGAAACTCATCACAAAGCATAGTTATTGTGAACCGTCTGTTTCACGAATTTTCTGATTCACTTTTTCAACTAGAACATCATTGGTAACAGAAGGCCGCCTATTCCATGCCTGTTATAAACACTGATTCGTCCATCATTTAATTATCTGACCCACCTTCTCACCATTCCCTCGGTTATTACATTTTTACTATGAACCTCTACAACTTGATGATTAATTTCAGCTGGCTTAAAATTCTTTGCGTTTAAGAACAGTATTACAAAATGCATTCCACAGAAAGCAGTCTCAGAGAGCGTCTTAAACATTTTGAACGGTCGGTAACAAAAGTAAACACAACACAATCAGGCTGTAATGGTGTTAGTGGAAAAACAACGGACTAGAGAGACGAGTGCGAATGTACGGAACTATCAAACTAGTGCTGCGGTGGCAAACGGTAATTACGTTCCGGACCATCTCGCATTTTTTCCTATCATCACTGTCTTATGCAATAATAAATATGATGTTACTCATATCATGAGAATGTATTTATAGTTGAAAAGCGAACAACGAGAATAAGATGTGTTCACCTGCAGTGACCTTGTAGCCTTCTCTTTAATGGGGGGAGACGGAAGGCAAGTGGGCTTCAAAAATTCGATTTTTAGATTTTAGCGTATTTGAAAAGACTGGTCTTTCCTGCGTGAAACAGTTATTGTTTTATATACATAAGACAATTTTTTCGTGAGATATGATGGTTTTCCTGACACACTGTGCAATCTGGGGACGGTGACAGAAAGGCTTATGACCAGGTATGTGCAGAACAACCCTATGGTCCTAATACCACAATTTCTAAATTAGAGTGCATTTGGCACGTCCAGAAGAGAATGGGGTCCAGGATGAGAAGATTATTGAAAGAAAAGCCAAAAATAGTATTGGAAGATGGTAAGAAGATAGATGGCAAAGTTCAACTGACAAATGTTGAAATAGATGGATTACAGAATTATTATGGCTTGGCCACAATAAGAAATGCAGGGAATTAAGAAAACATGAAAAAATCTAAGCTTTCCACAAATGAAAATCCAGTGCACGGTCTTTACCCGAATGATCCAACACTTGGTGCAAGTACAGGAGAAGTGCCAGATATGACCACAAACATTCTTTACCTGCATCAGTAATGAATGAAATTAAACCCATATTTAGAAACCATTGTAAAGATACCTTGTTGTAGAAATGTCTTCATGGGAAAACAGAAATTTAAATGAATCTGTGAATTCTGTCATTTGGAACCGGTTACCGAAAACTGTATTTATTCAGCTTACAACCTACAAATTTGGTGTTTATGATGCTATTTTATGTTTCAATAATGGTGTATTTAGAAAACAGTATGTTTTGGAATTATTGAGCCTAGAATCTAGTGGAAATACTGCAAAATGCTTGGTGCAAATAGATAAAGAGAGAATCCACAATTAAATTCGCAAAAGAAGCCAGCCAGAAAAGAAGTGGGACCAAGAGAAGGAAAGAAGATCAGTATGATTCAGATGATGCTCAGTATGGCGCAGGAAAATATTAGTGGTAAGTAATTCTCATCAATAACTATACTAGAATTGCAATACTAAACTTTAAATGGATTTTTTCTCAAAACTGCATTATTTTTACTTTCAGATACCATTATTTGATAAACTAATGGTGTTAGAAACATGAAATTTGGTCAATTTGTACTGCAGATAGTAATAAGTTAATACACGTAAATTGAGAACCATGAAACAATCAGAAACTGTTTTATAATAATGTACAAAAAAGCTAAATTTTACTAGTGAAAGAATAATTTTGTTTTCTTCAAAACCATAAGTGGTAATATGTTCATTTTACTTGTAAATTGAGGCATATATGTTATATATATGCAGTAAAAATTTCATTGTTTTATAGCTTATAGTTCTTTTGAAAAGTGTACCTATTCAAAGGGTAAAATAGCGTTGACAGAGTAGGGATAAAAATTGCCTTCCGCCTCCCCCTCTTTAAACAGCTAGACATTCTAATTGCATTATCACTATATTCTTTTCCAGTAATGAGATTCATAGTAAATAGTTGTCAATGTTTGAAAATAATAGTGATGTCCACAGCTACAACACTAAAAGGTAAAAGGTTTTCAAGTTATTACACATTAGAAATACTCTCAGACGCTCAGAAATAAGCTCAGTATGGAATCACATAAATCATGCATTACTTATCCAATAACATCTGACAGGTAGTGAACCAGTTTTTAAATTTAATGTGAAATCATATATTTTGGATAACTCCGTCTTTTCTGTAGGCACTTCTCTAATTAAATTCTTGTAGTTAGTACAGAACAGGAGACAAAAATATTACTTTCTAATAAAATTTGTGTTTCTGCTTACACGAGGGAAGTGACAGAGGCACCGAGAGAGATCAGTATGAGCGATGTGTGGCACTGGCGCCACCAGGGAGCAGGTGGGCCGCGCACGTCACTGCTGTGAACGCCACTGTGGCCAAGCTGGAAGCACAGTCAGCTGCTCGAGTGACACGAAGGACCGAGTTCTACGCACTGACAAGAGTAGGGCCTTGAGAAGCTGGTACGTGCTATAACGTCACAAACTTTTACACGAAATTTACCCAAAGTAATGTAACTATCCAAGACACCTCTGAATAATATACCGATATCATACACAGAACACAATACGTAATTAGTATAAAAGGCAGCGAAACAAGGTCTCGTTTCTTTTGCTCTTTTCTTTTTTCTCTTTACTCTCTTGCCATTGTACTTGTCTCTATTGGTTGGCTTGATTCATGTTACGCAATTAATTCTGCGGATTTGATGGAATGGTCATGGGAGATCTTTCTTGGGCTGTTATTTAATTATTTGCAAATTTGAACTATTATTAGTAATCAGACTATCACGTGCATGCATTTGAGTATCGCATCTACAAATCATTCTATTCGACGTTGCAAAACTGTGAAAAATTCTTAATCGAACTCAATTTTTTAAACACTTACGATTTTGATTTGTGAGAATGTACATTTATGACAAACTCACATAATGGAAGACTCTTAAATGAAAAAAAAGCTGTATGAAAAAGAACTGTTATACGAAAGAATTGTTTAAAAACTAAACATCTTATGTTCCAACCCTGTCTGAAATGTGTTACCATGAACATTTTATGGATTTCATAATTTAACGTGTTTTAAAAATAACGTGAGAGAATGACTACGAATTTCTGCAATAGTTTTACTGTCCTGTAACATTTAAAATATCATTGTACTTTGCTATCCAAATATTGACATAATTTTCAATGAAGAAATAGACTGTGGACTATACGTCCATCTCTTGGTTTTGACCCCAATTTTCATTGGTACCGCGCTTGAATAGGTGGACAAGTAATTACAGTCGGGGTACACGTTAGTACACAGGTCACAATCAAATAACAAGGCAACAGTAAAGTGTAAATGTAAATGTACTTATATAATCCCCTTTTCTGAAATGAAAGGACAGGCATTCAGATAATTTGTAAAACCATGGATTTTTCCCCTTGAACTATGTAAACAACAAATGAAGTGATTTTAATTAAATGTTGATCTCCAGTACTGTCGTCTCAACATTTAAGGGCATATTATAAAGTCTAAACTTTATATTATATTACGAAATTTACCCAAGTAATGTAACTATGCCAGACACCTCTGGATAATATATCGACAATCATACAAAGAACAATGTGTAATTTATATAGATGGCAGTGAAACAAAGGAACCGCTTTCTTTTGCTCTACTATTCTGCTCTTTATTCTCTTGCCGTTGTGCTTGTCTCTATTGGTTGGCTTGATTCATGTTACGCAATTAAGTCTGCGGATTTGATGAAATTGTCATGGAAGATCTATCTTGGACTGTTACTTAATTATTTGTAACTGGAACTATTATTAGTAATCAGACTACCAAGTGCATGCATTTGACTATCGTGCTCTTCATGTGGAGGGTTTTGTTTCAAATATTAGCCAGCAAAGGTGCTGTGTGAAATAGTGTTAATTGACTTTTATTTCTTTAAAATCTACTGTTAAAGTTTAAACGTATTTCATTTACAAATCCGTTCTTCCTTTACAGATTCATAATTTTGTGTGTTTTCTTAAACACGAAAGCATTTCTTTTGGTTATTGTAGTTTGAGTGCGCCATTTCATGCGCCGTAGTTTTTTGTTGGTTAAATACGTTAGAACATGCAATCATTTTAATATTACGAAGTCCGATAATCAATTTAATATTAATTTTCTCAAGGAAACATATTTCAATTCAGTCAGTAACAAATTTCAAGAAAAGGTTTGCTGTTAAAGCCAAAACTGTGGGCCGTTCCTACTTTCAGAAGAAATTGTATTAACTGTCGTAAAACTTCACACTGAAGTTACTTATTTAATGAAAGACGCCCCAATTTGTTTTAATGTTGCCGCCATTGCTTTTCATTTTAATGTAAAAATGGCTCACAACCCGAAATTGCCTTCCATATTAATTGCAAGTAAAATAATTAAATCCCACACTTGCGGGGCTGCCTTGTGAACAACAGCCTGGTGGAAAGGTTGCTGTCCTTTGCGGTCGGACGGACAGCATTGCTAGTGGAGACGAGGGAGCAACTTCTGCATGATACACTGCTGAAAAAAACACCCTTTTAGAGGTTTCCACTTCACTCATGATTTACTGTTGCAACAGTGCATATGGAATACATGAAGTGATTACATTAACAGATCAATATCACAAGCTGTTCTGAGGTACCAGGCATCGACCAATGCTGAAACATCCGTGTTGGTACGTGGTGTAGCCTTCATGGGAGGCAATGCAGGCGCTAACTCTGGCATGCAATCGCTCATACCGATGGCGAATACTACTATGGGGTATGCCTGCTCGACCTGATCTAGTAGTTACGTAAGAGTTGTTGGTTGAAGAGTGGCACGAGTCACTTCTTTGTTTATCATGTCCCCACATGCTCGACTGGAGACAAGTTCGGAGATCGTGCTGGTCAGGCAGTTGCTGCACATTTGGCTGGGGCAGAGTGTGGGCGAGTATTATTCTGTTGGAACAACACATCACCTCTTTATTGCAAGAACGGCAAAAGAAGGTTCTAACAACACTCTGCAGGTACCGGGCGATGGTTAGTGTCCCCTCCAGAAACACCAGAGGCGAACTGGAGTTGCAGCTTATCGGTCCCCAGAGCCTAAGGCCTGGGGCGACGCCCGCGTGTCTTGGGCGAATGCACTTTCGAGACAGCGCTCACCAGATCTACATCGCGCGAGCGAACGACTGTCACTTGGTGCAGGCAGAATCTGCTTGCATCACTGAAATCCCTCTCGCACCATTCCGCCTTCCAAGTGTCCCTCTGGTGGCATCAGTGGAGCTGTGGACGTCGATGCTGTGCCGTGAGTGGAAGACGGGTTAGAGGTGTACGTGCCCGTAGTTCCACTGCTAATAACCAGTTCGCAACTGTTCATATTGACACGTCTGGGCACACAAGCCCTCTATACTGTGGTAGCTATACAATTTGATACTACTCCTCTTATAAGACGACGATCCATGCGGGCGTCTGTGTTGCGTGTATGTCCACAACCTCCTCTAAGAGAGTCAAAATGTTTACAAGGGCACTGATGCCAGGATCGTTGCACAGCTGACGCAGCACGTCCATCTTGTGTGGCAATTCTCCGAAAGTACCATCCCACCCCTCAGTTGGCCACAATTCGACCCCTTTCAAAGTCGCTCAGTTGGCTGTAGGAAGCACGATTGCATCTCCGTGGCGGTCGCGCGGTTCCAGACTGAAGCGCTTAGAACTGCTCGGCCACACCGGATGACGTTGAAATCATTATTAGTATCTCCCAGGTGGCACATGCTGTCATCGCATAAAAATCTACGTCGTCTTTCCAGGTGTACTCTTTTTGAGCAGCACCTGAGTGCTTTCGAAGATGATTGTGGCACCTTGGTGGCCTGGTGATTGACGCGGTGTTACGTGATGACATGGGCGAACAGTACATTGAGTGTGGCCACTGGTAAAAGAACTTCCCGTATGTAACTCTGTGGAAGCCGTGTAAATGCTTCTTTGTTATTTATGGCACTGGGGCGTGCGACAGGGTGTTCTGTGTGCTGTGAACCAGAGCCGGCGTAATTGTTATTAATTGCCTTGGGCGTGAATAAGTGTATTAAAGTCACACTGATGTTATGTATGTAGACTGAAACGGCGAGTAGAAATTTATGCCAGTGCCGGGAATCGATCCTGGATCTCTTGATTACTAGGCAGGTACGCTAACAACTTTTTTCTTTTTTTCTTACAAAGGACCTAAGAGAAAGGTTGGGAGCAAAGGGGGCACGGTCGTCTTCCGAGGCCTGGCCTCAGTGTCCCGTTCCCGCCCTCCAAGAGCCAAGGAAGGCAAAGGATTCGACAGGATCAAGAGAACTTTATTGGATTAAATTCACTTATATATATATATATATATATATATATATATATATAAGTGAATTTAATCCAATAAAGTTCTCTTGATATATATATATATATATATATATATGTATATATATCTATTAGAGAGAGTCTCCCTTACATTCATTACCTGAAGACGACTCGGAAGCTTCTGGTGGCGGTTGTAGGATCCCGCTGAAAATATTAAAATTTAAAAAAATATATAAAATAAATAAACACATGGAATATATATATATATATATATATATATATATATATATATATATATATATATATATAAGAAGCTTCCGAGTCGTCTTCAGGTAATGAATGTAAGGGAGACTCTCTCTAAACCGTGTTCTCTGAGGATCAATCGTGTGCCGTGAATCATTTTCAAGTGTGGCTACTGGTACTCGGAACGCCCAAATGGGCAGGAGGATCCTCGAATAATGTGCCTAAATGATTCGATAGTCGTGTGCGGTACAATGCATGATGGGGGAACGCCTCATGAGTTGTCGTCAGGTGGAACCCATAAGGCCAGAGCGTTTTCGGGCGCGGCTTGCAAAATGTAATACAGCACCATGCCCTTCAGCCAGTTGACGGCGTTCGTTCTGGTAGTGGGAAAGTAAGCGGTATCTGGGTGTGGGAGTTCGTCCGGCGTGATAGACTCTGGCTGTCGTCGCAACAGGAGCGCCAGCATACGTTGGGCTAGATCCCAGCATCTGCCTGTCACAGCACATGTCAGGCGGTGCGCATCCGAATCGACGACTGCACAGTGCGGACACAAAGGGTCGTCAGTGAGGTGGATGGAATGGAGGCGCTGGCGTGTGGCTAATTTGCCGTTCACCCCCACATACCACAGGGAACGAATGTACGTAGGCAGGTATGGTGTGTGGACGGCTCGCCACACCCTGGTCCAGTGGATGGTTGGGTGGTGTTGTTTGACTTTGTTACGGGGTTGTCGTGCCTGATAGATGCGGTAGTAATCTCTCGTGCTCGGCGCCCTCGTCGCCGGTAGATCCTCGGTCATGTAGCTCAGTTCGACCAACCACTAAGCCAGAGCAGTTCACACAAGTGCACGGATTACCCTGCACGCTTCCCTCCTCGATCCGAATTCTCACTGCCGCCCCAGTCTTCACGGTGAGCCTGTTCGTGTGGGAGGGGGATTTTAAAGTAGACTTCGGCAAAAGTGAGAATTTAGATCGGGGAGGGAGGCGTGCCAGGGTAACCCTGAACAACTGTGCCGAGGTAGCTTAGTGGCTGATGCACCTGCTTGCTTAGTCGAGACCTGGGTTCGATTCGCGCCTTGGTACAAATTTTCACTCCCCGCCTCAGTCTATGTACATGAAGTCATATCTGTATGAGATCAGTGAAGTCTTCGAAACTGTCATTTCATTCGGCATTGATTGGTTTATAGCTATAAGCGTAAATTAGTTGTGTTCTTTAGTGGTTTCAAGACTTTATTGTGTGACTTGTTTTAAGTGATCGAGACAGTGGTTCACTCCTGTTGCATTGTATTTTATTGTGTTGTTGCTTTTATTTGAGTGAGTCGTCTCGTATGTTGTTGTATAAGAAGTATTAAGACGAAAGCTGTGGGTAGTTCGGTAGTATTGTGAATACTTGGTATCTTTGTTGTGTGCTGAGAGTAGTAATAGATCGAGGTTTAGTTAGAGGTTATGAAACTGATCCAAGACAAGTTTAAGTGTTTTTGGCATTGTAAGTTGAAGTTATTCCCTGGTTATGACCGAGTGCCAGGCATTGTAAATTGCTTCTGTTGTTGCCCGGTTTTCTGCTGTAGGACAAGATGTTTATTTCTTCTGTATTTTAATTTATTGTGTTATTATTATCAGGATAATTGTGGTACTGCATATTTTAGCGGTACTTAAACTTTCTGTGTTCTATACTGTTTTATTATAAGTGATTTACTAACAATTCAGATAAAAATCTTGCAAATGAACTGTAGAATGTCTAACTAGCTAACTAATTAACTGAATAACTAGTGTTAGCAAATATTAGATAATGTAAGAATTTATTCGTCTTTCCATGTGTACTATTTTCCCCCTGCATAATCTTGTTGAACAACTTTGCCGTTTGTTGTAGAGGCAGTTCTTTAATAGGTTGTAACGAGCTTGGATCTCACTTGACTTTACCGAAAATTTCATTTACTTCTAACTGAACGGACTCGAAAATGGAAATTCTAAATCTA
The DNA here is from genome assembly GCF_023898315.1 of Schistocerca nitens. NCBI lineage: Eukaryota > Metazoa > Arthropoda > Insecta > Orthoptera > Acrididae > Schistocerca > Schistocerca nitens. Next base: position 996,589,798 of record NC_064614.1, on the reverse strand, counting down.
CATCTACATGGATACTCTGTAAATCACATTTAAGTGCCTGGCAGAGGGTTCATCGAACCACCTTCACAATTCTCTATTATTCCAATCTCGTATAGGGCGCGGAAAGAATGAACACCTATATCTTTCCGTACGAGCTCAGATTTCCCTTATTTTATCGTGGTGATCGTTCCTCCCTATGTAGATCGGTGTCAACAAAATATTTTCTCATTCGGAGGAGAAAGTTAGTGATTGGAATTTCGTGAGAAGATTCCGTCGCAACGAAGAACGCCTTTCTTTTAACGATTTCCAGCCCAAATCCTGTATCATTTCTGTGACACTCTCTCCCATATTTCGCGATAATACAAAACGTGCTGCCTTTCTTTGAACTTTTTCGATGTGGTCCGTCAGTCCTGTCTGGTAAGGATCCCACACCGCGCGGCAGTATTCTAAAAGAGGACGGACAAGCGTAGTGTAGGCAGTGACCTTAGTAGCTCTGTTAAATTTTCTAAGTGCCCTGCCAATAAAACGCAGTCTTTGGTTAACCCTCCCCACAATATTTTCTATGTGTTCCTTCCAATTTAAGTTGTTCGTAATCGTAATACCAAGGTAATTAGTTGAATTTACGGCTTTTAGATTAGACTGATTTATCGTGTATTCAAAGTTTAACGAATTCCTTTTAGCTCTCATGTGAAGGACCTCACACTTTTCGTTATTTAGGGACAACTGCCAATTTTCGCACCATTCAGATGTCTTTTCTTAATCGTTTTGCAATTTGTTTTGATCTTCTGATGACTTTATTAGACGATAAACGACAGCGTCATCTGCAAACAACCTAAGACGGCTGCTCAGATCGTCTCCCAAATCGTTTATGTAGATAAGGAACAGCAAAGGGCCTATAAACTACCTTGGGGTACGCCAGATATCACTTCTGTTTTACTCGATGACCTTCCGTCAGTTACTACGAACTGTGACCTCTCTGAGAGGAAATTGCAAATCTAGTCACATAACTGAGACGATATTCCATAAGCACGTAATTCAATACGAGCCACTTGTGTGGTACAGTGTCAAAAACCTTCCCGAAAACCAGAAATACGGAATCGATCTGAAATCCCTTGTCAGTAGCACTCAACACTTCATGTGAATAAATTCCTTACGTATGTGTGTGTGTGTGTGTGTGTAAATATTGCATATTACGGATGACTGTTATCGCTGAAACAACATGTTTTCTGTTATATCAGTGTTTTTCAACGCTTGTTTAACCGGACTGTTAAAACAGCTCAAAATTGCGGGTTTCCAGTTCCTATTATTTCCTGTAATAACTTCGAAAATCGAATAAAGGTTGAACAATTTTGACTCCCTTAGTTTCAACATACAGAGAACCGAAATATTAAATTACATTGGCAACTAAAATAGAATTCAGTCCGTCCACAATTTGCTACTTTTCACGAAAAGTGATAAGTGGTTAACTACCACAAAAAGTCACCAATGTTTTGCTATTGATTCTAATCTTGTGAAACTCTGCTCAAAAGTCATGTTGTATCCGAGATCATACAACTATTTGGACGATCCGAGTGCTCAGTGCTATAGGGTGAATGTTGAGGTTGAAGAACAATGTCGATTTGTTCATTTTCAAGGACCATAAGCAGATAAGGCATGATGTGCAGACAGGCAGCAGATCAACTGCTTTCTATTTTTATTGAAAGCTATGAATGAACCCCCCCCCCTTCCCCCCATGAACCATGGACCTTGCCATTGGTGGGGAGGCTTCCGTGCCTCAGTGATACAGATAGCCGTACTGTAGGTGCAACCACAACGGAGGGGTATCTGTTCGGAGGCCAGACAAACGTGTGGTTCCTGAATAGGGGCAGCAGCCTTTTCAGTAGTTGCAGGGGCATAAGTCTGGATGATTGACTGATCTGGCTTTGTAACACTAACCAAAACGGCCTTGCTGTGCTGGTACTGCGAACAGCTGAAAGCAAGGGCAAACTAGAGCCGTAATTTTTCCCGAGGGAATGCAGCCTTACTGTATGATTAAATGATGATGGCATCCTCTTAGGTAAAATATTCCGGAGGTAAAATAGTCCCCCGTTCGGATCTCCAGACGGGGACTAATCAAGAGGACGTCATTAAGAGGAGAAAGAAAACTGGCGTTCTACAGATCAGACCGTGGAATGACAGATCCCTTAATCGGGCAGGCAGAAAATTTAAAAAGGGAAATGGATAGGTTAGTTAGATATAGTGGGAATTAGTGAAGTTCGGTGGCAGGAGGACCAGACTTTTGGTCAGTTGAATACAGGGTTATTTATATAAAATAAAATAGGGGTAATGCAGGAGTAGGTTTAATAATGCATAAAAAAACAGGAGTGCGGGTATAACGGGAATTATTTACAGACAAATGGAAAAACTGTTAGAAACCGACCTCGGGGAAGATCAGTTTGGATTCCGTAGAAATACTGGAACACGTGAGGCAATACTGACCCTACGACTTATCTTAGAAGAAAGATTAAGGAAAGTCAAACCTACGTTTCTAGCATTTGTAGACTTGGAGAAAGCTTTTGACAATGTTGACTGGAATACTCCCTTTCAAATTCTGAAGGTGGCAGGGGTGAAATACAGGGAGCGAAAGGCTATTTACAATTTGTACAGAAACCAGATGGCAGTTATAAGAGTCGAGGGACATGAAAGGGGAGCAGTGTTTGGGAAGGGAGTGAGACAGGGTTGTAACCTCTTCATGATGTTATTCAATCTGTATACTGAGCATTCAGTAAAGAAAATAAAGAAAAATTCGGGGTAGGTATGGAGAAATAAAAACTTTGAGGTTCGCCGATGACATTGTAATTCTGTCAGAGACAGCAAAGGACTTGGAAGAGCAGTTGAACAGAATGGACAGTGTCTTGAAAGGAGGATATAAGATGAACATCAACAAAAGCAAAACGAGTATAATGGAATGTAGTCGAATTAAGTCGGGTGATGCTGTCCGCAGCTCGTGGTCGTGCGGTAGCGTTCTCGCTTCCCACGCCCGGGTTCCCGGGTTCGATTCCCGGCGGGGTCAGGGATTTTCTCTGCCTCGTGATGACTGGGTGTTGTGTGATGTCCTTAGGTTAGTTAGGTTTAAGTAGCCCTAAGTTCTAGGGGACTGATGACCATAGATGTTAAGTCCCATAGTGCTCAGAGCCATTTGAACCATTTGAACCATCGGGTGATGCTGAGGGAATTAGATTAGGAAATGAGACAATTAAAGTAGTAAAGGAGTTTTGCTGTTTGGGGAGCAAAATAACTGATGGTGGTCGAAGTAGAGAGGATATAAAATGTAGACTGCCAATGACAAGGAAAGCGTTTCTGAAGAAGAGAAGTATGTTAACGTCGGGTATAGATTTAAGTGTCGGGAAGTCTGTAATCCCTGACACAGTACTCGTTAAAGCCTGTGCTATGGTAAGTGAGCGGGATTCACCTTACGAAAAAGGATTTTCTCATAGATATCGACCGCGTGTACCTGAATGGTGGCAAATCAGACTTACATCCACTCTGCAATAACAATGATCCGTCAAGTAAGTCTGAAATGCAATCACACGTCAGGACGGATCAAAAGCCAACCAGAAGATGCTACCAATGTGACAATAATACGGTCGCCAGCCTAATTAGGCATTAACTGAGTTTCTTTCCTGTACAAGTTGGTGTATATTCATGCAAAACATCAAGTCTTAACACTGCATAATATAGTAGTATTTTAGAACCAGAAAATCTATTGAACTGATAGTTTCATGTTCTGTACTGATATGGAAAATCACGAATACACAACACTACACTATAATGTTTACTGCAAAACTTTATACTGTCTATTAATCTGAATAAAATCGGGCATAGGTAACCCTAGAAATTGTACTTTCATGCCACACACAAAATGTCAATTTTGATGAAGATAAAACACTTATAAATTTTGACTTTTATATTGACTTTAACTTTTGCTGGTCAAACTAATTTAGAACACTTCAGAATTCAAATGAATGAAGGGGGTACCCTGGAACTGTTATGATCGCTGTATTTAAAAAAATGATTACTGAATTTATTATTCATTCAAGATTTCCAGCATGTAAGATACTACCCTTTTCCTCTTATTTACTGCTCATTTAAATGCCTTTAAATCAGTCTCGAAATAACAAACTTCATTACTATATCAATACTAAAGCTATCTTTCGACTTCGTTAGACCTTCACTATTCATTTACTGGTTCATTAACAAAACATTGCTTTAAACACCATTCTAATACAGCTAGTTCTGCAAATAATTATTGTTAACACAATTTTTAATTTTCATTTCGGGACACTCGGATTGCACAACGTTTGGAAAGGACCCTGTCTAGGTTAGTTGTGAGGATAATTAAATTATGGAAAAGTTCTGGTAAAATTTAGGTTATTATTGCCCCAAACAAACACAGTTCACTCTCTGATCCACATCAATACAGTACTGGAAGTTTCAGCCTGCTAGTATCGGTGCGGCGGTTGGCGGGCGGCGAGATGACGAGGCACAGAGCACACATACAACCACAGCTATGGCTCTTGACGTATCGGCACTTTAATTCTTCTTAGCGTCGCAATACTTTTTTCCATTTAGCGCCTATGGAATTTTGCCATGCTGTATGGGCGTTGGAACGGCATACCCGAGGCTCAGTGAAGCTATGTCTTCCAGGAGAGCCTCCTCGTTCCAGAAGGTGTTGTTCAAACCAGTGCCAAACTCCAACTACTAATATGCCCGTTGTGCGGCGCAGTGCCCGCGCGCATTTTCCCGCGCTCGCCTGCCATCCACCTTTTACCGCTCCCTGACAGACCGGGTATTCACCCGAGGTTTTGCATTCTATAGATCCTAACACATTGCCTACGTATGGACCAGACGCACAGTTACAATTTTAAACATCTTACAACAGTTTCAACATTTGTTCAAAAAATGGCTCTGAGCACTATGGGACTTAACATCTGAGGTCATCAGTCCCCTAGAACTTAGAACTACTTAAACCTAAATAACCTAAGGACATCACACACATCCATGCCCGAGGCAGGATTCGAACCTGCGACCGTAGCGGTATCGCGGTTCCAGACTGAAGCACCTAGAACCGCTCGGCCACAGAGGCCGGCTCATCATTTGTTACATTTCAATTTTATGACAATATTACTTGACATTTGACATAAACATTAATATTCACATTGAAACTTATTTACAGTTTTCTTAACATAATGGCATGAAACAAAAATAAATTAAATCAGAACATCAATTACAGAAGTTTATCGTAAAATCAGATGAAAAGGATTACTTATACGTACAATAGTACAGAGTCGTTGTTGTTACAAGTAGTTTTTGAAAGTATTTGTATGGAGTGTAGCCATGTATGGAAGTGAAACAGGGAAGATAAATAGTTTGGTCAAGAAGAGGAGAAGCTTTCGAGATGTGGTTCTACAGAAGAATGCTGAAGATTAGATGGGTAGATCACATAACTAATGAGGAGGTATTGCATAGAATTGGGGAAAAGAGGACTTTGTGGCACAACTTGACTACAAGAAGGGATCGGTTGGTAGGACATGTTCTGAGGCATCAAGGGATCACCAATTTAGTATTGGAAGACAGCGTGGAGGGTAAAAATCGTAGAGGGGGACCAAGAGATGAATAGACTAAGCAGATTCAGAAGGATGTAGGTTGCAGTAGGTACTGGGAGATGAAGAAGCTTGCACAGGATAGAGTAGCATGGAGAGCTGCATCAAACCAGTCTCTGGACTGAAGACAACAACAACAACAACAATATGAATGAACTATTCAGTTTGAAGTTTTCTCTCTATGTTAAGTAAAGCAAATGGAGCATTGTGCTTCACTGACAATACACTTCGAAAATACGTGGTGGCGCACGGAAAACCGGCCCGGGTACAAACTGCCCGCCACCTGCAGATACAACAACAAATAGAAAAAATGTAATAAATAGATAATAAAGAAATAACAAATAAAGTAACGCAAAGGTCGCAGCAGCTTTGAAAAAATAAATGGCAATTGGCGGTCGTCTGTAAGCAGTCTAATACTCAGGGCATGTTTTCCGTGCGCCATCGTGTACTTCCAGACTGGGGATGGTGCCATTCGGTAATAGAACTGATGTCCAGCGACTACAGTGAGGAACTGCTATAGACCACATGGGGTAAGCCTTACACGCTGCAAGCATACGTGTTCCATCTAATAGACCATGCCACACTGTAACAACTACATTCGAGTCTCGGTCGGGCACACAGTTTTCATCTGCCAGGAAGTTTCATATCAGCGCACACTCCGCTGCAGAGTGAAAATCTCATTCAGGAAGGCTGTACCAATTCTTGTGTCATCTGTTTGTTGCTCTTTTCTGTCGACATTATTAAAATGCCAGCAATCGCTTATCCCCATTTTTCCATAAATACCCTATATTTCAAAGCATTGCAAAGTTTGCGAGTAAAAATTGCTCGTTCTTTAAAAAAATTATGGCACTGTTGCTATGGCTAACTGTTATTTCGGTTTTTTAACCCGTTCATTAGTGAACAATAAAAAGCCTGTTATAACCGAGACCAAGGAAATACCGAAAAATACCGGTTATTCAGAATTAAAATTCCGGTATCGGTTTTAACTGGTCGATTTTCCCCATCCGCATGCACATTCAGAAGAAGAATCGCCACCGTTTGCTCTCCTGACCCAGCCAGCGTCGACGCGACGGCTGCCATGCACGCACTGGATTCCGGCAATCCTGATGGAGTGGTCGACGGTTCGTAGTACTCAGATGGGAGCTCGACTGGGCTTTCAATCAGCAGCTTGTTGATGCGCGACACACGACGACAATTATTCATGCCACTGCGGGCGACTCGCAGATTGGTCCCAGCGCGTTTTTGTCGAGTGATTACACGATGTTCTTCATTCACTTCGACCTTCGTACACATGGCCTGCCATTAACCTCTGTTTGGACAGTGCGCTTGCGGGAATAAACACCTCTACCCCCAGAAGGGGCGAAGAATATTTTTGGGCCATCCAATTATTTATTTTTTATTTTTTTTATTTTTAGGCGCATATTCGAATGGTCCATGGTTTAGGAACTGAGGCGATCGTGTGGTTACTGAGGTTTGTACATCAGGCAGTGTGACAGCTCTCATGAATTAAAACCCGCCCAAAATATCGATTTATGGTCTCCAGTAACAATATTTCGCGGGTGTGACAACAGTGATGGTGTTGGTAAAAATTATACCATAAATTTTGAATCATGTATTTTGCAAAAATACAATGTTATAAATATATAGGTTTTCGCGACCGGTATTACTCCCATTAAATTCTTGTTTGGTGTCTTGCCGCAACATCTTATCAAATTTTAAAAATGTATAATATTAAAAGTAGCTATGGTTTCGGCCGTGTTGTAGGGGGCTACCTCAGACCATTCACTAATTTCGCTGGGCAGTGGGTGCTCCAACATAGTTTTCAGTTAGTTACTTTGGCTTAGTGTCCTGTTGTTGGCTATAACGATCACAACATTCCACAAAAGGAACTGAATTAGTACTTCAAGCTGTCCCTTGCGAATGGATAAAGCTACGCTCAAATGAAAAGCGCCATTGTTTTACTCCTGCATATCTGTTTGATATGTGAAATGAGAACCTATCCATTGTGAAATTACGAGTTGCATCGAAGATGGTGGCTTCCAAAATGGCCACTATGTTGGTTACACAGCTTTACTGGGCCGGCCGGTGTGGCCGTGCGGTTATAGGCGCTTCAGTTTGGAACCGCGTGACCGCTACGATCGCAGGTTCGAATCCTGCATCGGGCGTGGATGTGTGTGATGTCCTTACGTTAGTTAGGTTTAAGTAGTTCTAAGTTCTAGGGGACTGATGACCACAGATGTTAAGTCCCATAGTGCTCAGAGCCATTTGAACCAGCTTTACTGGTTTTCCTTCTGTCCTATCTCATACACTACATTATTTTAAAGTTCTGTTTAGCTACCTTTTTTGAATGATGGTTCTATTCCAATGGCTCACCATGTATTTTGTAATGCATCCAGTATATTAACTGTTCTCTGTTCCACAGTATTGTCTTTTAACCAACCGCACAACTGAAAACTGTTTTATTGAGTTTTTACTCACAGGCTTTTTTCGAATTAAAATTCTTTCCGGATCATAGATTACCTTTGAATTTTGACCACTGAAATATATTTACAAACAACAAGTATTTTATTGATAGTCTGCAACAAGTCATAACTGGTTGGTTTTGAATTACTGGGCTATTAGTAAGTTACAACTGACCGGGTACCCGGTAGGATGGGCAGGGATATTTAATCATTCAGGAGTTTCGACATTTAGAACTTAAAGACTAAACAGCTAATACTGGATGAAACAAATATGAGGCGGTGTATCATGGAAATCAGATAAGGGTGCTGCAATCGTTGAAAGCTGCCAGCACCCACTGAGTAACGAACTAACAGTTATTACTCTATGGTGCATCGGATGATAACTGTTCCACTATCCTAATCAACGGTAAAAAGCAAAGCTTCCGGCAACAACTATAGCTCTGACCTGTGTGATAAATTCCTACACAAAAACAAAAGACATAAAATTATACCTTTGCACATGATTGGCCACAGGTGATGGAAAACAATGAAAAAATGTAAATGCTAGGCTATGGTTTAATCTTCTGTCAGCAACGAGCGCATTGAAGACGGAGACAAACAATGATGTATCATCCAATACATTAGATAAATTTTGGAAACTCCAGAAATTACCGGAGATATGCGAGTAGATCTTCATTTTGTAATAGAAATAAAATAGCTGGAATGTCATTTGACAGATAAGTGGCATCCACAGGACTGTCCACAAGCACTGCAGAAAATTACACGCTGGGCCTTGAAATGGAGACGTGTAATTAGCTTGTCTGAATCCAGAATAATAAACTGGAGACGGCAAGAGACAGTATATGCCGTAGCTCAGCGTGTTCAAACAGAACGCTATCCATGTGATGTACAATAAGACTTCTCATACAGAGAAGAGAGATGGAAATATGATACTACTGCAGATCTGCCATGTAATGAACAAGGACAACAGGCAGATTTCATTTTCCTATATTTCCGGAAAGTATTTGACGCGGTGTTTCCAATACTGACTGCTAACAAAGGTGCGGCGTATGGAGTAGATTCTCACGTGGCAAGTGGTTCGAAGATTTTTTAAGCAACAGAATCAAGTTCATTGTGCTGGGCGACGAATGTTCAACGGGTACGAAGGTATCGTGAAGAATGCTCCAGGGATGTTTAATAGAACTGGTCCTGTTCTCAACATACATAAACGATATGACAGATAGGTTGAACAGCAATCTACGAGATGTTAACCAATCTGCGACTGTTTTCTGATGACACTGTAATCTACAGGGTTGCGTCATCTGTAAGTGACTGCAGGAACATATGCTACTCAGTTGTACTGGTTACCTGGCCAGAAGCTGGAACTGCCACGGCGCGCCCTGAGACGTGGGCCACTAGCGTTCAGCCGTACAACAAATTCATCTCTTACCAATATTGGGCAGCCAATTAGCTCGCCTAAATATGCGTAACATTACAGTTGCGAATTCTTTGCTGATATATATACAGGGTGTTACAAAAAGGTACGGCCAAACTTTCAGGAAACATTCCTCACACACAAAGAAAGAAAATATGTTATGTGGACATGTGTCCGGAAACGCTTACTTTCCATGTTAGAGCTCATTTTATTACTTCTCTTCAAATCATATTAATCATGGAATGGAAACACACAGCAACAGAACGTACCAGCGTGACTTCAAACACTTTGTTACAGGAAATGTTCAAAATGTCCTCCGCTAGCGAGGATACATGCATCCACCCCTCGTCGCATGGAATCCCTGATGCGCTGATGCAGCCCTGGAGAATGGCGTATTGTATCACAGCCGACCACAATACGAGCACGAAGAGTCTCTACATTTGGTACCGGGGTTGCGTAGACAAGAGCTTTCAAATGCCCCCATAAATGAAAGTCAAGAGGGTTAAGGTCAGGAGAGCGTGGAGGCCATGGAATTAGTCCGCCTCTACCAATCATTCGGTCACCGAATCTGTTGTTGAGAAGCGTACGAACACTTCGACTGAAATGTGCAGGAGCTCCGTCGTGCATGAACCACACGTTGTGTCGTACTTGTAAAGGCACATGTTCTAGCAGCACAGGTAGAGTATCCCGTATGAAATCATGATAACGTGCTCCATTGAGCGTCGGTGGAAGAACATGGGGCCCAATCAAGACATCACCAACAATGCCTGCCCAAACGTTCACAGAAAATCTGTGTTGATGACGTGATTGCACAATTGCGTGCGGATTCTCGTCAACCCACGCATGTTGATGGTGAAAATTTATAATTTGATCACGTTGGAATGAAACCTCATCCGTAAAGAGAACATTTGCACTGAAATGAGGATTGACACATTGTTGGATGAACTATTCGCAGAAGTGTATCCGTGGAGGCCAATCATCTGCTGATAGTGCCTGCACACGCTGTACATGGTACGGAAACAACCGGTTCTCCCCTAGCACTCTCCATACAGTGACGTGGTCAACGTTACCTTGTACAGCAGCAACTTCTCTGACGCTGACATTAGTATTATCGTCAACTGCACGAAGAATTGCCTCGTCCATTGCAGGTGTCCTCGTCGTTCTAGGTCTTCCCCAGTCGCGAGTAATAGGCTGGAATGTTCCGTGCTCCCTAAGACGCCGATCAATTGCTTCGAACGTCTTCCTGTTTGGGCACCTTCGTTCTGGAAATCTGTCTCGATACAAACGTACCGTGCCACGGCTATTGCCCCGTGCTAATCCATACATCAAATGGGCATCTGCCAACTCCGCATTTGTAAACATTGCACTGACTGCCAAACCACGTTCGTGATGAACACTAACCTGTTGATGCTACGTACTGATGTGCTTGATGCTAGTACTGTAGAGCACCGAAGTGAACATTACCTTCCTTCAATTGGGCCAACTGGCGGTGAATCGAGGAAGTACAGTACATACTGACGAAACTAAAATGAGCTCTAACATGGAAATTAAGCGTTTCCGGACACATGTCCACATAACATCTTTTCTTTATTTGTGTGCGAGGAATGTTTCCTGAAAGTTTGGCCGTACCTTTTTGTAACACCCTGTATAACTCCCTAGTTTTAACGTGTCCTAGAATCTGTACAAAGTGACATACACTATTCTAGTGTAATCTCCCCACGGAAAATTACCCTCTACCACGCAATAATTAATAATGGTCAATCAAATCATCCACATTTATTTATGTTTGAAAAGTATCTGATCGGATTTTCTAGTAATATATGCGCCGACAGCTCGTCGACGCCAAGGTATTTTTCTAGCACGTTTATTCTTTGGAACAACAGAGGTACAGAGATGTATTCTCCATGGTTATTATAGAGGGAGAAGGACACAGCTTCGGAAGTATCAGTTGGAAGATTGTCGGATTGCTAAAAGAGATATATTTACTCTTCTTCGCGTTAAAGCGAGCTAGGAACGTTTGTGCCGCTAGCGTGATAGATAAAGAGAAAGAAAACCCTGTAAAAGCGAATTATATGAGACTTGAAATCCACAGAAAACGGAACATGTACGGAAATGGATTCAATATACAATTTTCCTCAGAAATAAGGTTTGTGACCATTTTATTCTAGAGTGAGTGACGAATGAGTTCTCTGTCTGAATCATTGATGATTGTCTGGGCCCTGTAATTAATTGGGAAGTTTCAGCTGTGACGAAGAGAGCCTGCAATCTCTGAGTTTTTGTAAATCGTCCAAAAAGGCTTCGTCCACATCCGAAATTTTAGATCTGTCGTAAACTGAACGAATTGTTCAAACGATCGATTTTCCCAACTGAATGCAGCGCTTAATAATAATAACAAAGGTAACACGCCCGGGTTCCCGGGTTCGATTCCCGGCGGGGTCAGGGATTTTCTCTGCCTCGTGATGGCTGGGTGTTGTGTGCTGTCCTTAGGTTAGTTAGGTTTAAGTAGTTCTAAGTTCTAGGGGACTTATGACCACAGCAGTTGAGTCCCATAGTGCTCAGAGCCATTTGAACCATTTGAATAACAAAGGTAAAGATCTTTTCCAGCAAGCCGGCCGCTGAATATTAAGACGAAGGGCTCCACCAGAGATTCTACTAGGCTGATTTCACGTAAATAATATATTTAAACTGTACACAGATAAAGGACAGAGAGAGAGAGAGAGAGAGAGAGAGAGAGAGAGAGAGAGAGAGAGCGAATGAAATTCGAGAAATTACTCTGAATCCTCCATTAGCATAATTGTTTGTCTGTCTTTTCACGGATCAGCCTACATATAAACCACGAAGCCCTGACTTTATTGTACCGATTTATGTGTGAGAGTGAAGGAGTAATAAAGGCGACAGATACACCTCTGTACAGACAAAACATTACACCAAGTTAGCGGCAAGCTGCATTCACATAGACTTTCATCATTTACAAAAGTAAAGAGAATTCATTATAATGGCCAATCCGTGACAGGACACGTTTTTGGACGTTGTTAAAATAATTTTGTTCTCTGTTTCATGTGAACTACGACGAGACAACTTGACTTGGAAAAGAGAAGAAATACTCGCAGTCAAATTAAGTGGATCTACACATAAACAGCACGCTGGGCGCAGAAAGACGGCCAGATCTATAATTTTTTTATTAAAGCTTGCTAGTATTGAGGAAGTAGACGCAGATTTGAACATTTACTAATTGTGTTCATGCCAGATGTAGTTTGATCGAACTGCCCTAGTTGCATTTATCTGTATAAGTACTATAAGAAAGTAGCCACAGAAGTATTCTTGTGTGAAGGGAGATATATAACTAGGGCAATGTTTAAGATGAGTCAAGCAGAGCAGAGCAACACCCAACAGCCTTCAGCTGTGAGCACTGATAATAATGATGTAGTAAGAAGGGTTGTAGAACCGATCGCTACAGATAGCGCAATAGAACGCCCGGTAGACACGGCTGGAGATGTAACAGCGGCCACAGAAGTACTCTTGTGTGAAGGGAGATATATACACTCCTGGAAATTGAAATAAGAACACCGTGAATTCATTGTCCCAGGAAGGGGAAACTTTATTGACACATTCCTGGGGTCAGATACATCACATGATCACACTGACAGAACCACAGGCACATAGACACAGGCAACAGAGCATGCACAATGTCGGCACTAGTACAGTGTATATCCACCTTTCGCAGCAATGCAGGCTGCTATTCTCCCATGGAGACGATCGTAGAGATGCTGGATGTAGTCCTGTGGAACGGCTTGCCATGCCATTTCCACCTGGCGCCTCAGTTGGACCAGCGTTCGTGCTGGACGTGCAGACCGCGTGAGACGACGCTTCATCCAGTCCCAAACATGCTCAATGGGGGACAGATCCGGAGATCTTGCTGGCCAGGGTAGTTGACTTACACCTTCTAGAGCACGTTGGGTGGCACGGGATACATGCGGACGTGCATTGTCCTGTTGGATCAGCAAGTTCCCTTGCCGGTCTAGGAATGGTAGAACGATGGGTTCGATGACGGTTTGGATGTACCGTGCACTATTCAGTGTCCCCTCGACGATCACCAGTGCTGTACGGCCAGTGTAGGAGATCGCTCCCCACACCATGATGCCGGGTGTTGGCCCTGTGTGCCTCGGTCGTATGCAGTCCTGATTGTGGCGCTCACCTGCACGGCGCCAAACACGCATACGACCATCATTGGCACCAAGGCAGAAGCGACTCTCATCGCTGAAGACGACACGTCTCCATTCGTCCCTCCATTCACGCCTGTCGCGACACCACTGGAGGCGGGCTGCACGATGTTGGGGCGTGAGCGGAAGACGGCCTAACGGTGTGCGGGACCGTAGCCCAGCTTCATGGAGACGGTTGCGAATGGTCCTCGCCGATACCCCAGGAGCAACAGTGTCCCTAATTTGCTGGGAAGTGGCGGTGCGGTCCCCTACGGCACTGCGTAGGATGCTACGGTCTTGGCGTGCATCCGTGCGTCGCTGCGGTCCGGTCCCAGGTCGACGGGCACGTGCACCTTCCGCCGACCACTGGCGACAACATCGATGTACTGTGGAGACCTCACGCCCCACGTGTTGAGCAATTCGGCGGTACGTCCACCCGGCCTCCCGCATGCCCACTATACGCCCTCGCTCAAAGTCCGTCAACTGCACATACGGTTCACGTCCACGCTGTCGCGGCATGCTACCAGTGTTAAAGACTGCGATGGAGCTCCGTATGCCACGGCAAACTGGCTGACACTGACGGCGGCGGTGCACAAATGCTGCGCAGCTAGCGCCATTCGACGGCCAACACCGCGGTTCCTGGTGTGTCCGCTGTGCCGTGCGTGTGATCATTGCTTGTACAGCCCTCTCGCAGTGTCCGGAGCAAGTCTGGTGGGTCTGACACACCGGTGTCAATGTGTTCTTTTTTCCATTTCCAGGAGTGTATATATCTTGACGGTAGAACATTTATATGGTTTTAACTAGGGCAATGTTTATTAAGATGAGTCAAGCAGAGCAGAGCAACACCCAACAGCCTTCAGCTGTGAGCACTGATAATAATGATGTAGTAAGAAGGGTTGTAGAACCGATCGCTACAGATAGCGCAATAGAACGCCCGGCAGACACGGCTGGAGATGTAACAGCAAGTATGCAACATGTATTAGATCCATTAGTAATTATCATGAGACAGATGCAGATGATAACCGAGAGCATGAATAATATGAAAACCGACATTAACGCGAAATTAGCCTCAGTTACTGAAGGGCAAAATGATTTGAATACGAAATTAGCCTCAGTTACTGAAGGGCAAAATCATTTGAATACGAAATTAGCCTCAGTTACTGGAGGGCAAAATCATTTGAATACGAAATTAGCCTCAGTTACTGAAGGGCAAGAAAATTTGAAAATCGACATTAACGCGAAGTTAGCCTCAGTTACGGAAGGGCAGGAAAATCTGAAAGCTGAGATTAAGCAGCAGTTACACGACAGTTTTTCCGAAATAGAGCAGCGGATAGAGGCGAAGACAAAGGAACTTAAAGATCAGGCCGAAGAGACGGAACGAAAATTAACTGCACAAATAGAATTGGTGAAAGCTCAATGTGAGGAATCTACTCGCCGCGTACGTGTAGAAATGAAGGAGTATGTGGCTATTAAAATAGATACCGTACGGGAACAGGTGGAAATGGTTCCGCAATTAGTACAAAAGCAAGATGCCATGTCATGTGCAATTGCGCAACTTCCTGAATTGGCACGTACGCAGACGAACCTAAAGGAAAGTGTGGAACATCTGACAGAACGTCAAGACGTTATAGACCACCAAATTAATGTATTAACGGGTAAATTATCCGAAATCACATTAGAAAACAAAAGGCTAATGTGTGAAAACGTTGAGCAAAATGTTAAAGCAGCATTCCAGAGTCTATGTGGCAAACAGGAAGAGAATTTGTTTGCGAAAGGACTTGAGGAAGTGCGACAGCAGTTAGGTGCTGATCTCGAGCATTGGAAACAAACGATAGCAAAGTCGATACGCGTTTCACAACAAGGCTCAGAACAAATGAATACAGGCCAGCAGCAGTAGTTGGCAGCGACTATAGAGCCAGTTACTGCACATTCGCACACAATACCGACTTGTGTAAGTAACTCAAATATTAAATTGCCACGAGCTAGTTGTTCGCGTGAAGTTTTATCTGACGGAGATTACGAAAGTCTTTGCCATGTCGAAGAAAAAATGATAAAGCATCGGCAATTTCAGATTTTTAACACTGACAAAAGGGGGGTCCATCCGATTGTTTTTATCCGAAGTTTTACAGGAGTGCTACCCAGAAATTGGTCGGAGTGGCAGAAGATCAGTTTCGTTACGGGATATATACAAGGTTCGGGGGCGATCTGGGCCTCGGGCATGACTTCTGTTTGCTCGACATATGAGGATTTTGAGAAAGCGTTTTTAGCAAAATTCTGGTCAGAAGGGGTACAGGAACACCTAAGGCAGGAGGTGCTCTACCCAGAGCCTTTCTCTTTTTCAAAAGGAAGCCTTAGGAAGTATTTTGAAAAATATATAAATAAAACTAGATATTGGGACAGACCTATGCCCTTGCCAGACATAATAAACATAAGGCAAGACTACGAACTAGCACCCGGAATCAATTAATTTACGGGAACGATAAAGACTTGGAGTCGTTCCTCACGACGTTAGATCATATAGACATTATAGAAGAGAACAACCAGAAAGCCCGTAACAACAGATTCCAATATAGGGAGATAGAACCTCCGCCAAATGGTAGGCAAGGGAACGCACAGAGATCGATAAATAGTGGAGAAACCCCTCAAAATCTCAACAATAATACCGGCAATAGTCTTGCGAGGGGCTATCCAAGGAACAACAGGAATGGGAAACGATACAATCCCGTATGGGGGAACGAAAGGAATTTCAGACCGCAAGCCTGGAACAATAACAGTAATAGAAAGTGGAACCAACCGGGGGGAATAAACTCAAACAACCAACATCAGTGGGGACGGACATCTGCGAATCAACCGGTAATTACCGAAGTGACGGACGATGTCAACCACCAGGCGAATCAAAATCCAACAAACTTGTAAGGACCCACTCGTGCCCCGGAGGAGCGGTCAACAATTGGTTGAGGGGCAACAGGATATGTGTACCCATGCTAACGTATAATGATGGACGATTACTGGCAGATGAATTGACCGAGGATTTAGAACCCCAAGATGAGGATAAGGAACAGGTGGCAGTAGCCGAAGTGCAAGTCATTTTGGAGACTGTACCTATAGTGGCGGTTTTGGACACAGCTGCAACCACGAATGTTATTTCGGAGGCTCTATTCAACAAGATCAGAAATATAAGACGAGTACCAATTTTTCCAGTTCAAAATTGCAGAATAATAGGCGCCGTTGGGGCTAGATCGGCTAATGTAAAAGTGCAGTCACTACTTAGTGTAGAAGTAGGAAATGTAGCAATATTAAGCACATTCCTTGTTGTGAAAAATTTGGTGGTAGACTGCATTATCGGAGTCGACAGCCTACGTCAATACGGATGCAGAATAGATTTTAAAACAGGAAAAATTTGGTTAAATGTAAATAAACAAGAAATTGAGTTGGACTTGTTGAAAAAGGAAAGCCTTACCAGAAAATATAATAGTGGGATCAGTGTGCAAGTAATTAGGACTGCACAAAATTCTAAACAGCACGGGAATAATGAGTTCCAAGTCAAAGGGGATTTCGGTCAATTAGTGTATGACAAGTTAAATGAATCTGACTGCATTATTGAAAATCAGAAGAAGCAGCTCAAGGAATTATTATTAGTGTATGAAAACGTGTTTGATGAAAGGCCAGGAGTTATTAAGGGATACATATGCCATCTCTACGTTAAGCCGCACGAAACATATTGCAGAACTTTCTATCCTGTTCCCTGGAGGTTAAAGGCGCAAGTTCAAAAAGAAATAGATCGCATGTTGAAATGGGGTTTGATCGAACCCTCCACAAGCCCATACTGCTCCCCATTGTTGGTCGTGCCAAAAGCAAATGGGACTGTGAGACTGGTACTCGACGCCAGAGAAATAAATAAAATCATAATTCCAGTGAGAACACATCCGGAAAACATAGACGAACTGATACAACGGTTCCAGGATGTCCAATATTTGACGAGCATCGATTTGCGGAGTTCTTATTGGCAGGTCAAGCTGGATGAGTTATCAAGGAAATATACAACTTTCATTTATGCCGGAAGAAGTTACCAATTTACTGTAGTTCCTTTCGGACTCAACATTAGTGCTGGAATCTTTATAGCAGCTCTAGATTATGCACTAGGCCCAGAACTAAGAAGCAGAATAACAGTATTTGTTGATGATTTGCTTATTGCTACGAAGACCTGGGAGGAGCATATTACCTTACTGAGTCGGGTGTTGGACGTGTTCAAAACCATGGGAATAACTGCTAACCTACAGAAATCCCATTTTGCACTAAACAGAATCAAGTTCCTGGGGCATATAATTGACGCAAAGGGAATTTTACCAACCAAGGAGAAGCTAATTGCGATTAGTAAGTTTCCAACACCAAGAAATAGGAGGCAATTAAAAGGGTTTATGGGTCTTGCCTCATTTTTTAGAAGATTTATAACGAATCAGGCCATGAATGCAGCAGCTCTAAATAGTTTGCTGAAGAAGGATGTGCCCTGGCTCTGGACATTAGAGTGTCAAGAAGCATTTGAAGAGATAAAGAAGCAATTAGTAAATGCACCGCTTTTGTACCATCCGGATATGCAAGAGGAATTCTACTTGTCAACAGATTCGTCAAATGTGGGTCTTGGAGCGTGCCTTTTCCAAGTACGCAAGATAAATGGACAGCTTACCTTTTGTCCTATTGCGTTTGCTAGTCGTGTTTTGTCCAACTGTGAACGAGCGTACACGACGACAGAATTAGAGGCTCTTGCGGTCGTCTGGGGATTTAAAAAATTTCATTATTATTTATATGGGTCAAAGACTATCGTATACTGCGATCATCAATCATTAACGTTTTTACAAACGTGTAAACTGTTACACCCCAGACTGGCTAGATGGACTCTCGCTCTGCAACAATACCAGTTTAAGATCGTACATGTCTCAGGGCAGCAAAACATTATTGCTGACGCTCTATCAAGGTCACCGCAGGGTTTAACCAAAGAGATTGAAGTAAATAATACCTCAGAATTCCCTGTATTGCTGCTGCAAGAAAAACCATTTAAGACGTACTACGTCAATTTGTGTGTGCATATGGCCCAGTTACAGAAAAAAGATGCTCAATGGAGAAGTGTCATTCAAAGGTTACAACAGCAACCTTCGGATCAGATGGCAAATTATTACAAGCTGGTAAATGGCGTATTATTTTTCCGCTGTGTCAAACATAATATTCTCTTTCAGTCGGAGGACTGACAATCATCACTTCCGGGTTATCCACGCTAATAGATAGCTCGCGAAGTGTGTTCGGTGAATCAAAATTGAGCTCACAAACTTCGCTCGCTGCGAGGGGCATTGTAATCTCCCCACGGAAAATTACCCTCTACCACGCAATAATTAATAATGGTCAATCAAATCATCCACATTTATTTATGTTTGAAAAGTATCTGATCGGATTTTCTAGTAACATATGCGCCGACAGCTCGTCGACGCCAAGGTATTTTTCTAGCACGTTTATTCTTTGGAACAACAGAGGTACATAGATGTATTCTCCATGGTTATTATAGAGGGAGAAGGACACAGCTTCGGAAGTATCAGTTGGAAGATTGTCGGATTGCTAAAAGAGATATATTTACTCTTCTTCGCGTTAAAGCGAGCTAGGAACGTTTGTGCCGCTAGCGTGATAGATAAAGAGAAAGAAAACCCTGTAAAAGCGAATTATATGAGACTTGAAATCCACAGAAAACGGAACATGTACGGAAATGGATTCAATATACAATTTTCCTCAGAAATAAGGTTTGTGACCATTTTATTCTAGAGTGAGTGACGAATGAGTTCTCTGTCTGAATCATTGATGATTGTCTGGGCCCTGTAATTAATTGGGAAGTTTCAGCTGTGACGAAGAGAGCCTGCAATCTCTGAGTTTTTATAAATCGTCCAAAAAGGCTTCGTCCACATCTGAAATTTTAGATCTGTCGTAAACTGAACGAATTGTTCAAACGATCGATTTTCCCAACTGAATGCAGCGCTTAATAATAATAACAAAGGTAAAGATCTTTTCCAGCAAGCCGGCCGCTGAATATTAAGACGAAGGGCTCCACCAGAGATTCTACTAGGCTGATTTCACGTAAATAATATATTTAAACTGTACACAGATAAAGGACAGAGAGAGAGAGAGAGAGAGAGAGCGAATGAAATTCGAGAAATTACTCTGAATCCTCCATTAGCATAATTGTTTGTCTGTCTTTTCACGGATCAGCCTACATATAAACCACGAAGCCCTGACTTTATTGTACCGATTTATGTGTGAGAGTGAAGGAGTAATAAAGGCGACAGATACACCTCTGTACAGACAAAACATTACACCAAGTTAGCGGCAAGCTGCATTCACACATACTTACATCATTTAAAGTAGAGAGAATTCATTATACTAGTTTGTGGTGTTTGATTCATCAACTCTCCAAGTTTGGCTCCCTTGCAGTTGGCATGTCTGCTTTACCTTGAGACGGCACCAGTGCTGTTTTTTTCCAGGCATGTGTGCAATGCAGTGCAGAGCAACTCAACAACAATATGTGCTTCGCAACAGAAAGTGCAGTGTGTTATTTGGCTTGTGAAAACTGAGTCAGTTACAACAGTGCAACGTGATTTTAAACGTCAGTATGGTGGTGAACCACCTACAGCAAAAACTATCCGTCATTGGCTAAAGTCTTTGAAAGAAACGGGTAGTGTTTTAAAAGCAAAATCACCAGGTAGACCGAGAACTTATGAAGATATTGTTGAACAGATCCGTGTTTCGTGTGTTCGGAGCCCGAAGAAGTCATTGGCGAGACGTAGTCTATAATTAGGAGTGCCTAAAGGTACTGTGTATGATGTTGTACGTAAAAGACTTAAGTTGCGCTCCTACAAATTGCAACTGTTACATGAAATAAAATCTACTGATAAAATCGAATGGTATGAGTTTGCTGTTGACTTTCTATACAGACTTGATAATGATGTCAATTTTTTAAACAAGATTCTCTTTCCTGATGAGACTACATTTTATATCAGTGGAACAGTTAATCGTCATAACTGCAGAATTTGGGGGACTGAGCATCCGCATGAAGTTATTCAGTATCAACGTGATTCTCCCAAAGTTAATGTCTGGTGCGGTTTGATTGAAGATCGTGTGATTGGTCGTTTCATTTTTGTGGAAAAAAACAATAAATTGGGACATTTACTGTGACATGTTGCCAGAGTACGTCTTTCCCAAAATGGACGATATTCAGGCGGAAAAGGGGCTTGTTTTTTTCCAAGATGGATCCTCACCTCATTACAGCAACCGTGTGGGTGAGGCTCTTGACACTCGCTTTCCAGGAAGATGGATAGGCAGGGCTGGCCCTGTACCTTGACCACCACGAAGCCCAGACTTAACTCCACTACACTTTTTCTTTTAGGGCCACATAAAAATTTTTGTGTACAATCAAAAGATCAGAGACATCAATCATTTACGGGAAAGAATCGTCGCAGCGGTTGGGACAGTTGCGCCTGAAATGTTGGTGAATACACGGAGAGAAGTTGAATATCGTCTCGACGTGTGTAGGGCAAGAAATGGATCCCACGTTGACCTCTGCTAATTTCAAACAAAACTTGAAGGAATTCTCTTTCATGATATGTACTCACTGATGTAATTTTTCATTAATTTCTCCATTAAATTTATGCTTAAAACTAGGGAGTTCTTTTTCAAATACCATAAAGGATTTTTGAATGGATTTTTAATCCAATTAAATTTCTAAAAGTCGTCGCCGAAATAATTTTCGAAGTGAACTGTAAGTGCTGCAAGATGACGACGAAGGTTGGCTTTTATCTCCATTGGAAGTGTCAGATTATCTGCGCCCTCTAACGACACTAGAGTAAGGAACTTATATAGCATGCCACTTTGCATTCGGTTTTGCCACAACCCTATTTTCTTCATGAACACCTTCACTTCCAAGATAGTACAATTGCCTGAGTACCATGAAGTGAAGTGCTAAGAATATTTATTTCCTAAAATATGTCAATTTTTTTTTAAAAAAAACTTTGTGTTCTGCCTTAGGGCAGGTCTTGTCAAGGGGGAAGCCTCGTCAGAGAGGTCCACCGCATGAGCGTCTAGGGAAGTGACTCCAGTGGAGGTTTCCCGTTGCCTTCCACTGATGGCCGGCCGGTGTGGCCATGCGTTTCTAGGCTCTTCAGTCTGGAACCGCGTGACCGCTACGGTCGCAGGTTCGAATCCTGCCTCGGGCATGGATGTGTGTGATGTCCTTAAGTTAGTTAGGTTTAAGTAGTTCTAAGTTCTAGGGGACTGATGACCACAGATGTTAAGTCCCATAGTGCTCAGAGCCATTTGAGCCTTCCACTGATGATAATGAAACGACAATGAGGACAACACAACACCCAAACCCTGAGCGGAGAAAATCGCCAACCCAGCCGGGAATCGAACCTGGGCCACTTGGAGTGACAGACCGCCGCGCTGACTACTCAGCTATCGGGGTGGACAATATGTCAATGAGGTAAGCGATTTTCAATAAAAATCCCGTTGCTGGAACAGAGTGACTTTCTCCATTAAGAAACAGAAAAACTCATTCCTCAGTTTTTATACTACTTTATCCCTTGAAAGCCAGTGACATGTCCGAAAGAACAGACATCATCCACATATAATTACGGCGATCACAAGCCAAGGATCATTTCTGTACGAATGCACACATCCGCTCGAACTCATGCGGGAATAGGCCTTGCCACGAGCTCTACATT
Source organism: Schistocerca nitens (assembly GCF_023898315.1). NCBI lineage: Eukaryota > Metazoa > Arthropoda > Insecta > Orthoptera > Acrididae > Schistocerca > Schistocerca nitens. Next base: position 996,567,349 of record NC_064614.1, on the reverse strand, counting down.
CGTAGTGTGTGGAGCAAGTTGAGAATGTGGGTCTGTTGGGGGGGGGGGGGGGGGGCGTGCTTGGAATAATTCCGCGCAGCCGCACTAATCCCTGTGACCTCGGTGGTTTAGGGGTCGCAGTCCGGCTTTCGCAGCCGTGCAGTGCTCCCGTGCTGTTGTTTTACCTGCGGAGCACGCGCGCTCGCTGTTGTTTACTCTCAGCTGCCATCACTTACGCGTCGCTTACGTGTACTAGAACTATGGCTAATCGTTTTCGAAAATCAACGCTGTGATTCAGCTTCTGAAATGACCACACCCGACCAAAGTCCTTGGAAATGGAACGCTTCCTAAGCGTCGTTGCTGAGATCCCAGCTACCGACACTTGGCCGCATGGGGTAGCCGCGTGGTCTCGGGGGGCTTGCCACGGTTCACGCGGCTGCCCCCGTCGGAGGTTCGAGTCCTCCCTCGGGTATGGGTGTGTGTTGTCCTTAGCGTAAGTTACACTTAGATTAACTAGTGTGTAAGCCTAGGGACCGATGCCCTCAGCAGTTTGGTCCCATAGAAACTTACGACAAATTTCCAATTTTCTAACCGTGGTGGTCACACATCCTATTAAGAACAATGTCCCGCCTTTTTTAATGTGCAGAGAACATCGTGTTGGCTTCGGTGCAATTATTGTCATTGAATAAAAGTGTCATTCCTGTTCGTCTCACTGCATAATTTCACGTAGAGGAAAGTGCAAGTAGATAAATGACGAACACTAACTTCACTTAACGGAGGTTTATTCAGCACTTGCACATACAAGAGCGCGGAGTGAACTGCTTCTGGCCAGAACACATACGGTATATATACAGCTACAGAAAATTCCAATACAATGATTCTTGCCATTTGTGGATACTTCCAGAATGTGCTCGAACCGAACATAGAAATTAAAATTTTTCAGTTCAGTTGATCTCTGAACTCACGACCCTCCATGCAAGAATTTAGTATCATAACTACTTCACAACGGTGACTGCGCTGTTCCGGTTCTTCTGCGACATTGCTCCCTCCTCAAGAGAACAGCGTCTCTGTGTTGCGTCCTCCTAGTCCGGGAACGAGTCATCGGTCGTGCATAACCCGACTCTCGGTGACTGTTGTTCGTCCTGGCGGTGATCTTCTTAGAACTTCTTTTGCCGCTACGTTCTTCTTTACCTTTCCGCTTGTTGCCTGTCGCTGAAGCTTTGAATTTACCCTAGGTTGCAGGAGCCTTATAGGGCTTCATTCGAAGGACGTGGACCGTATCTCTGATCTTTCGTCGTCTTGTGTCAGGGTCGAAATCTTCAACTTCATAAGTAACATCAGGCAACTGTCTTACAACCTTATAAGGTCCAAAGTAGCACCTGAGGAGCTCCTCAGAGAGACCAACCTTCCGAACAGGAGTGAAGATCCAGACGAGGTCACCAGGCTGGTAGACAACAGGGTGGTGTCCCGCGTCATACCTTCGGCGATCGTTTTCTTGAGCCTGCTGCGTGCGGAGTCAGGCTAACTGCCGAGCTTCCTCAGCTCTGGTTAACATCTGGCCGATGTAGTCGTCGTCCATGTCATCAGGATGTAACGGAAGCACAGTGTCCATCGTCGCAGTCGCCTCACGCCCATGCACCAGGAAAAATGGCGTAAATCCTGTGGTGTCTTGTTTGGCGGTGTTATAGGCAAACGTCACGAAAGGTAGCACCTCATCCCAGTTGCTCTGCTCAACATTGACGAACATTGATAGCATGTCGGCCAAGGTCTTATTAAGGCGTTCAGGAAGCCCGTTAGTTTGCGGATGGTAGGCAGTCGTCATGTGATGAGTAATGTTGCACAGACGGTTTATCTCCGTCACAAGATTCAATTGAAAAACTTTCCCTCGATCCGTAATTAACGACCTTGGGGCATCGTGTTTTAATACAACGTCTTCTACGATGAATTTGGCTACCTCTAAAGCTTCGGCTGTTTTCACGGCTTTTGTAATGGCATAGCGCGTCAGATAGTCAATGCAAACAATAATCCATCTATTGTCACTAGCAGACGTTGGAAATAGTCCGAGGAGGTCAATCCCAACACGCTGGAAAGGCGTTTCGGCTGGTGGAATTGGTATGAGTCGGCCAGGTGGTTTCTGAGGAACAGCCTTTCTCCTCTGGCACTCTCGACAGTGCGACACATAGTGACGGACACTCCTAAATAAATAAACCTGGCCCGAAAAATCTCTTGCGGATCCAATGGTATGTCCTAACAAATCCTAAATGTCCGGCCTCAGGTGTGTCATGGAATATCTGTAGAACATCTAAGCGCATGTGTTCAGGAGTCGCTGGTAGACACCTCTTTCCAAATGGATCAAAGTTTTTATTGCAAAGCAATCCATTAACTACCTTAAATTTTCCTTTCACATCCTCTGACCGATTTAAGGCAAGCATAGTTTGAGATATCTTGGCTTCCTTCTTCTGCTCAGCAGAGAGATCCTGGAAAGACAGCGAGACAGTCACTATCTTCATCAAAGTCTTGATGGTCTTGCACATGATTTCTTGAGAGACAGTCGGCATCTTGTATTTTCTTCCACCTTTGTACACTATGGAGTTTGAAACGTCCCCTTTCAATAATAGTACACTACTGTGCTTAAACCGACACACAATATTTTGTTAGCGCAACGCAATCTAACTTTCAATAATCTCTACAAGAGAATGGCCCTGACTAACATTAACCTGTACTTTTCACAAATCACTTACCTCACAAAAATCTTCGCTACTCAAGCTACTGCAATACAGCGAGCGCCACTACTGCCAGCTGAATAAAAGATTCAAAGTACTGAAGGCACTAACTACTGATAGGCATAGTTAGCAAATGAAAGATTTTGATAGAGAACAAACAATGTATTTACCTCAATAATCATAATATATATAGCAGTTCATGACAACTTTTAAAACTCCGCCATCTCTCTCCCCACATCCACCACTGCTGGCGGCTCACCTCCAACTGCGCAACGCTACGCGCTGTTCCCAGCCAGCTGCCTAACACTACAATGGCGAGTATTACAACAATGCAAAGCAGCCACAGACTGCACACAGCACAGCCAGTGATTTTTATACAGAGGTGGCGTTACCAATAAAAAAACCTAAACAGCCTACTTACATAGCCCCCATGCTCCCCACAAAAAATTTTACAAATTGGTTGGGGCAGTGGCCAATACATATTTGTTAAAATTTTTCATAATCGTAATTACAATAACAAAGAAATCAAATGCACACACTTATTGATACAATGTTGGTCAAAAGCTAAAATTTTCTCACAGTCCATAAAGACAGTCCTGATCATTCATCACATTGCAGTGTTTTTCTCAAAGTCTGAGCAGGAAAAGAAAATGCACACGGAAGTAGTGGATTTCCATGCAATCTTGAAGAAGTAGCGTTGTCCTTCCAACGGAAAGACAGTGCTGACTCTTGACATGCTGACAGGTAATGGGCCACAACAGAGCAAACCCACAGCGGAGTCAGTCGAAGTTTTGAAGAGTATTGGTGGGTAGGTCATCACAGAGCAGACCCACTGTAGTCCTGGTAGAGATTACAGTATTGGTGGGCCACCAGAGGTGCAGACCCACTGCAGTCCTTGTAGAAATAATGGTATTGATGGATCATCAAAGATGTAGACCCACTGTAGTCCTTGTAGAGATAATGGTACTGGTGGGTCATCATAGATGCAGACCCACTGTAGTCCTTGTAGAGGTGGCCAGCAGCCATCTGTTGTGACTGTGCAGGTGCACAATCACCATTGAAGAGTCTTGCGGATAATATAGCAAGTCCATAACCACCACTTGTGCACTCACAAAGTTTTCGGAATTGTCCTTAGAACCAGCAATGCTGTTATCCAGTCCCTTGCTGAATTATTAACACACATGCAAACACTAACAGTCCCTACTTCTCACATATTGTCCATATACTATGACCAACAGAAATGTGTGCAGTGAAATGTAACTTAATTTGAAGAACTGGTGTCAATTACAATATTATAACATGAGAATACAATTACAAAGGTACAAAATACATCATTAAAGAACATAACAATACAGAGAACATTTGTAATACAGGCTTTACAAAAGAATCGAAATAACATACGTCAGTGTTACAGGAATTATGACATGAGTACATACATAAAAGATCAGAATAAATTTTGAAACATCACCTTAACACATGAGCATTAAAACAAAACAGAATAAATAATGTCTAAGCATATTTACAAGGTAAATAACATATTATTAATGCCAATTATATTTGAGGATAACAGTATTCCTCATCATAGTGAATGTAGCTTAGTATTAGAAGAAGAAAAAATTCTATGGAACTACACAGAGACAGGAAGAAAACAAATACACAAGGGTACACAAACACATAGTGGGATAACACAAGGGAAGGACAGGGTTTGTTTTACTGCAGTATTTTGCAAACAAAACTTCCTTTACTTCTCAGAGATCTCCCTTCGTTCTTCATTATTTCCAAAAAGTCCTATCTATACATGCTTTCTGTACTTTTTTTTGTATAACTTCTCAATGCATTTCTTCCAATTCATCGCAACGCAGTCTCTTATATAGTCTACCCCCTCTTAAGCTAACTTAAATCTACTGAGCTCAGATGCTAAACTAAGGGACGAGGCAATGCAGCAGCACAAAACAATTAACACAAACAGCAATGATCAAAAATACAAATGGCGAAGCAAGCAACATAAATTATAACTAATATAAGGCAATGAGCAGCAAACAAGAAAAATAAATCAGTAGTAAAATTGGCTTAACAGAGTAACACAAATTAAAATTCAGTAGCACTATGCCTGGCAAACAGCAGTAGCAAAAAAAAAACTTATCTCTAAACATGACATAGCTCAAGCATAAAAAATATTACACTAAAAATGGCCATGTCTAATACCTATGTCACATCTTAACACTAGAGTGATGCATCACGATAACTTATTCTCCCAAAAAAAATTACCAAGTAGTTGAAAAGAAAATTATGTATGCAGTTCCTGTTACTAGTCCCTTCTTATTGTTTTTTCCATTCCAAGAGCTCCTTTTGCAAAGAATGTGGATCATAAAGTAATTATGTAATAGATCTGTTGACAGAAAGTGTTCACATTAGCAAATGCATTTTATTTTATAAAAGCAATGCTGCAACACAGCTGGAAACTAGATATCAAATGAAATAAGCAATTACGCAAACCAAAGCATAAAAATATCATTCAATAGTCATGTGACATTTCATAAGTTAGTAGAAATTCTCTCAACTCTCGTAGAAAGACGCTTGTCAGAATCAGGTGTGCAGATGTAAAAATATTTCTCGTCATTTCATTAGGCATTTCTGTAAATATCATAAATTAAGAGCTCCACAGTGTCAACATATGTTTTCAAGTTCGACCGTGTCGTTTTTGCGATGCTCTCTACAAAGAAACGTCAATAGCGAGGATAATGGCCTCCTTTTTTTTTTCTACCTGTGCCGCTGAAAAGGGCTCGCAATAATGGCTTTTTTTCCAGGCGTCTGACACACCTGGCCGCTCAGCTGGGTGCCCACGACGCATTACGTGCAGGTGGTCACTGAACTTTCTTACCAAAATATTTATGACACCAGTTTCCGCTACAGTGACAGTCTCATATAAATATATTTCACAGGTCAAGAATTTGGGTTACAAATCTGTAGAAACAAAATCCTATAAATATAACAGCGTCCAAAAAATTTTCGACAGCATTGTGATACATTCACGCATATACACACATTTCATAACTCTTAAAGTACGATTCTTGGTTTCCAACAACCTTTTCCACAAGTCAGAGTCCCTAATCACTTTTCATTACTCCTTACCTTATTACACATATACATATTCGTCGACACGTCAATCTTGCGACGACACTTCACTATTTCATCGTAATAAATACATAGCATAATCAAATTCCCCATATAGCATCAAATTGTTCATCATAAACATACCTCAACAGCATAATACACATCGTCGTCGTAAAAATAACATCATAATACCTCAGTCAACTCTCAAAATCGTCGTAGCTTCCTCCAATAATTTCAAAACCTAAAAAAATTCTCTGCTCATGTCAAAAGTGTCATCCGCCTCAAACGCACTTCAAAAATCATGATCCCATACCAAATACATCATTCAAAGTTCTCATAGTATCACAATGGTTCCAAAAAAAATATGAACAGTTCACAAAGTACTGACAAAATGCAATTTCATACATGTGAAGTTATTCAACTGTGTAATTACGTAAACATCTGTCACTAATGTAGTAAAAAAAATGTTTATCTCTCGGTTACATGATCAGATAGCTGTGTAATTTGTGTGTTAGAGAAATATGGTACCGATGTGTAAAGTTGTATAAGCAAATACCATATTAGCTAGGGTTCCTTGTGGTTGCCACACACATGGTACACAAAGTAAGCGTGTACCCCCCTGAGGATTAATGTAATTATACCCTCAGGTGTTACAGATTACAGCAATGGAATGAAATGTATCACGGAAAACCCTTGTATCGTTGCACTTCAAATATCTTTAAAAAAATGTTTTAAATGCGAAATTAATCACTCAAATACGTGTACTGTAGCGCTAAACTGTGTGTCATGTTGTAAGATAATCTCTGTGGAAGTCTCGTATTTATCGTCCTCCGAAAGCTAAGTTCTGCAGAAGTCAATGTACTTAACTCATGATAAACAAAAGTGAAATGCTTTGTGTATAGATATCTTAGTTATTACGCTTATTGTTGTGATGAAGAAAGTACTGTGCTGTGATGTATTGTTGTGCCACGGAAAAGGCTGTCTCATTGTAGCTATACCACAAAAGTTAAATACTAAAACATGTTTTACTTTCCAGAAGAATTCAGAAAAATTGTGCAGATATAAAACAGATACACTGCAAAAGCAACATTGTAAATTGTCACTCATTAGTAGCGTCGTGATAACATCGTGTAGCTGTCACATAAACTAACCACTGTGTCCTCTGGTATCTCACAGAAAGTACTTTAAATCCAGAATTTTTTTTTTAAGTAAACCAAAATGTTGCATGAAAATCTCATTAGCGTTGCCGGTATATGTTCTAAGTATGCGATCCTTATAGTCGTTACGTGATAGTGGAACTAACAAGCAAGAATGTACACACACAATAACACTGTGACGTCTGTTCACTATAACAATGCATTCGTAATTTCTGTTTCAATAAGTTCTCTTGGTTCTTGACTGAATATTTAACTTCAAACATTGTTGCTTGTTAACAGATTCTAAGTCTGACAATGCATACTAGTAATGTACAGTGAAAAATTTTATGGCGAAGACTAAGTTAAAAAGCAGATTATCTTTCAATAAAAGGTTTTACATGTGAAGTGTGGTGCAATCCTTTACTCTTCATAGTACTCAGAGTTTGAACTTGAATGCAATTATCATGCGGTATACGTCGGTAAAGAATGCTAAAATTTTTCTCAAGGCTAGCGTCTTATGTTATTTTTTTCGGAGCCAGCGGGCGCACGCGGCTGCCTGCTGTGCGAGTCATTGTCTGTCTCTTTGTTGGCGCGCGCCGTTATTGGGATTAGGAGACCGAAATTCTACAAATTCATCTTGACAAGAAGGCCCTGCCCTGTTTGAAGCTCGCCAGTTCTGATGAAATTCAGGTCTGTCGTTATGATTATCTCGTCTGTCGTCATGTCGGTAGATTTCATAATTTCTTTCTTGTCGGTCACGTGGTGGAGAACTTCTCCCTGAATCGTAACTGTACGCCGAACTGTTGCGTCTGAAGTTATTCTGTCTCCCTTGATAATAATTATTTTGGTTCCCATATTGTCTGTTTCTCTGGTAGTCTCTGTGATAGTCATTGCTACGGAAACGTGATCTTTCTCTGTAACTATTATTACTCTGCCAGTGGTTGTCATACGGGTGGTGTCTGATTTGGTCACGATTTACGTTGTATGAATAGCCTTGTCGTGTCCAGTTATTATTTCTGTCATTGCGGAATTGTGACGGATGTGACCTGTAATTGTTGTGCTCCTGTTTTCGCGTCCCGCGATTGTCAGTGTCGATTTCCAATTCTTGTAACAGTCCCTGAAAAGCTTCAATGTCGTCTTTGCAACGTCCTGCCAAAATAATATGTCGTAAATGTTCAGGTAATTTGATTAAGCAAATGCGGATGAGTTCTGAGGGGCTGTATGGGTTTGACAGGTACTGATTCTTGTGCAACATGTCTTCAAAATATTTCACAAGACTGGAGAATTCAGATTGTTCGAAATGTTTCATCATTATGATGCCATGTTTTACTCGGTCTTGTGTGGCTTGAGACCAATATGCTGAGAGGAAGGCATGGCAAAATTCTCCTTCACTGTGACAATCGTGAATGACCGATCGCATTCTTACAGCTGGTTCATTCTCCAAGTAGCCACACATAAATTCTAATCTGTGCTCTAATGACCAGTTGGGAGGAAAACAATGAGAGAATTGATGGAGCCACGCTTGTGGATGAATGTCGTTGGCAGAATTCTTAAACGTTTTGAATTTACGTGTAGTAATGAACAGCTTATAGTCAAAATCATCATGTCGGCGAGTCGCATATCGGTCATTGTTAGGTCGTGTCGGCCGTTCCATCTCAAAATTCGGTGCACATTGCCAGTTTCTTTCATAACTTCCGAAATGCCCTGTGTTATTATTTTGCGTCTTTTCCGTATTTCTAAGTCCCTCTTCCCGTGTTGGGGCGCGAGTGTCCTCTGAAATACGTAATTCTTGTATTACCTGTGTCAGCTGATCTTGTACTTCGCGGATTTCTCTTTGGTGTTGCGTATTAATTTGATTCAGATTTTGTTTCAGTTTCCTAATTTGTTCGCTCTCTTCTGTGTCATTAAAGACTACCGGTTTTGTGTCATTCAGATTATCATCTACCTTCGTAGATAAGTTAGTGAACTGATCCGAAAGTTCGGCTACTTTCTCCGATAGTGTACTCATTTCCTGAGTGTATTTTTCTGAACCAAGTTTCAGAGTATCTACTGTGTCCTTTAAGTTTTCTGGAGTTTTTGCAAGTTGCGTAACCGAATCGGTAGATGCAACTGAATCAATTTTAGCTTGCAGGGTGTCGTGATTTTCATGAACAATGATTTGCAGTTCTTTTATGGCTGCTTCGTGATTCTGTAATGCATTTTCATGCCGCGAAAAAATAGGTTGGAAATGCTCACAAATTTGTGTTTTTACGTCATTACAGACTTTTTGACATTTCGATTCAATGTTATGTAACTCAGTAGTTAAATCTTCACTTGTTTGTTCAAGAGTTTGTTCCAATGAGTCTAACTTTTTAAGATTTTGTTCCACTGTGTCTAACTTTTGAAGATTTTGTTCCATTGTGTCTAACTTTTGCTGTGTTTTGACTCTGATTTTGTTCCATTTGTTTCTGATTTTGTTCAAGCGTTGTGTCTAACTTTTGTAACCTTTGTCGCATTTGTTGCATTAACTGTAATAACAATGCACTGGTGTCTCAAACACGTTCCTCAGTGCTTTTCGGCAGTGAAGTTGCACCGGCAACATTCACATTTTGACAAGTAGAAAATGTGTCTTGACTTATTTGAGAAAACGGTGAGGATCCAAAACCTGAATCTACAGTATTTGCGAGATCGTGTCGTGTCATTTCGGATTCCTGAGCCGAGCTATTGCCGACCGATCGATCGATAATGCTTCCCTGCTCACTAATTGTTTCACTGCCTACGCCATTGTTTACAGCCCGCTCCATTTCCCTATGCACAGTTACCAAATTACTACTTTGAACGTCTGTTAATTCATTACACAGTGGTGCTGGCAAGCTACGCTCGTCGTCACTATTATTTCTCAGTTTGCTTTGGAGCCTAGTGTTACGTTTTTCACACGCCATTATTGTCACAGTATTTCACACGAGAACACAGAGAAACACAATTTGAAGAGCAAAAATAAGAGAACACATTAACATAACACTGAAAATAATATCTAGTTAATTGCAGCTGCGAAATACTTGGTGCAAATCTACATGCATTCCACAACTGTTTTACTGTACAACAATGAAAGACTGCAACTACAAAGGAGATTTTCTCTACAATTACGCGCTAGCAATAAACAAAAGCTACACTAATTACACGAACTACAAGAAAAAAAAAATCAGAAGATTCCAGTGAGGTATCCTGGCAGGGTCGCCATATGAAACGTCCCCTTTCAATAATAGTACACTACTGTGCTTAAACTGACACACAATATTTTGTTAGCGCAACGCAATCTGACTTTCAATAATCTCTACAAGAGAATGGCCCTGACTAACATTAACCTGTACTGAAACTTCCTGGCAGATTAAAACTGTGTGCCCGACCGAGACTCGAACTCGGGACCTTTGCCTTTCGTGGGCAAGTGCTCTACCAACTGAGCTACCGAAGCACGACTCACACCCGGTACTCACAGCTTTACTTCTGCCAGTACCTCGTCTCCTACCTTCCAAACTTTACAGAAGCTCTCCTGCGAACCATGCAGAACTAACACTCCTGAAAGAAAGGATATTGCGGAGACATGGCTTAGCCACAGCCTGGGGGATGTTTCCAGAATGAGATTTTCACTCTGCATGGTTCGCAGGAGAGCTTCTGTAAAGTTTGGAAGGTAGGAGACGAGGTACTGGCAGAAGTAAAGCTGTGAGTACCGGGCGTGAGTCGTGCTTCGGTAGCTCAGTTGGTAGAGCACTTGCCCGCGAAAGGCAAAGGTCCCGAGTTCGAGTCTCGGTCGGGCACACAGTTTTAATCTGCCAGGAAGTTTCATATCAGCGCACACTCCGCTGCAGAGTGAAAATCTCATTCTGGAAACATCCCCCAGGCTGTGGCTAAGCCATGTCTCCGCAATATCCTTTCTTTCAGGAGTGCTAGTTCTGCATGGTTCGCAGGAGAGCTTCTGTAAAGTTTGGAAGGTAGGAGACGAGGTACTGGCAGAAGTAAAGCTGTGAGTACCGGGCGTGAGTCGTGCTTCGGTAGCTCAGTTGGTAGAGCACTTGCCCGCGAAAGGCAAAGGTCCCGAGTTCGAGTCTCGGTCGGGCACACAGTTTTAATCTGCCAGGAAGTTTCATATCAGCGCACACTCCGCTGCAGAGTGAAAATCTCATTCTATTAACCTGTACTTTTCACAGATCACTTACCTCACAAAAATCTTCGCTACTCAAGCTACTGCAATACAGCGAGCGCCACTACTGCCAGCTAAATAAAAGATTCAAAGTACTGAAGGCACTAACTACTGATAGGCATAGTTAGCAAATGAAAGATTTTGATAGAGAACAAACAATGTATTTACCTCAATAGTTATAATATATATAGCAGTTCATGACAACTTTTAAAACTCCGCCATCTCTCTCCCCACATCCACCACTGCTGGCGGCTCACCTCCAACTGCGCAACGCTACGCGCTGTTCCCAGCCAGCTGCCTAACACTACAATGGCGAGTATTACAACAATGCAAAGCAGCCACAGACTGCACACAGCACAGCCAGTGATTTTTATACAGAGGTGGCGTTACCAATAAAAAAACCTAAACAGCCTACTTACAAGTTAGGTTCATCAGCTTCGCTACATAATTAGGGTTGTTCATCTCCAGCACAAACTTCCAGCGGAAAAACATACATAAAGGAACCTGGGTATCACCAGATGGGAGAACTGTAAATCAAATAGACCATGTTGCCGTTGATCTCAGAGCCAAGAGATGGGTGTTAGACGTTAAGACAGCGCGGGGTGCCGAAGGTGGGAGTGATCATTTCCTGGTCAGAGGCCATTTAAACATACTAAAGGAAGAACGGGGCCTAAGTTAAAAAGAGTGGAAAGGTACCATGTGGAGAAACTAAAAGATGAGGCAACGAAGACCAGATACCAGTTGCAGCTTAGTAACCGCTTTGAAGCACTCAGTGAAGTGGACGCGAATCAGGACCTCGAACTTATGTGGGGAAACATCCAGAGCTCAGTTAGGGATACAACAAAGGAAACACTCATGGGAAACCCAGTGGGCAAGAAGATCTGGTGGAAAGGAATGTGCAGATGCCCTGGAAAGGAGAAAGGAAGCCAGGAACAAATGGCTGAAGGGGACAAATCTGGCACAGGCCAAAGCACAATTTGAGGAGGTCCGAAAGACTAAACAAGCAATTCTGAGAAGAGCAAAGAGGAAATACATAAGGAATATCATCACTGAAGCAGAAACAGACTTCAGAGGACAAAAGACGAGGGAAATGTTTCTGAGGGTGAAGTACCTCTGCAAAGGTCACCAGGCCAAGCAGAAATTTGTCAAAGATTCCCGTGATAAGATCCTGACGAACGATAGGGACATAGCTGAGAGATGGAAAGAGTACTTTCGGCAGCTGCTAAATTGTGATGAACCCGAACTGCAGTTTGATTTCCAGTACCCAATTACAGCCGATGCAGACTATCCCCCACCTACCCTGGATGAGATAAAAACCAGAATCAGACACCTTAAACAGAATAAGAATCCAGGTCAAGATGGAATACAGGCTGAAATGATCCTGGCAGGAGGAGAGAAACTTGCAGAAAAAATACACCGACTGATACAGGCAATATGGACCAAAGAAGAACTACCAGGAGAATGGAAAACAGCTCTGATTTGTCCAATACATAAGAAGGGCGACAAACTGAAATGTGACAACTATCGAGGAATCGCCCTGCTTAACGTCTGCTATAAGATCCTGTCCAATTGCCTCATACATAGAATTCAGCCAGTGGCAGAATCGGTGATTGGGGAGTACCAGGGAGGTTTACGGCCAGGACGGTCAACAGTAGATCACATCTTCAGTATCCGGCAGCTCACTGAGAAACTGGGTGAATATGGTAAAGATTTGCATATTTTATTCGTTGATTTTAAGAAGGCCTATGATTGCATCCATCGTAAGAGCCTGCTCAACTGTTTAAGGGAGTTTGGCATAGCAGAGAAACTCATCAATCTGATAGAGATCTGTCTGAACGAGACACATGCAAAGGTGAAGATGGGAAATCGCGTAACTGAGGAGTTTGAAACTGTGACAGGACTCACGCAAGGAGATGGGTTGTCCCCTATCCTGTTCAACTTTGCCCTCGAGAAGTTCGTACGCGAGACCTTCCAAGAGAACGGAGGAATTGAAATCGAAGGAAAGAGACTGGCATACTTAGCCTATGCAGACGACATCTGTTTACTCTCTAGATCGGAAGAGAAGTTGGAGCAAATGACCAAAGCACTAAAGGAGGCTGCCAGCAAATTTGGGCTAAACATAAACGAAGCTAAGACAGAGTACCTCGTTATGACGCGTGCTCATTGTTAGACTGCTGATCATCTACAATCACTGCAGGTTGGGGACCCGTCCTACAAGAGAGTGCAAGAATTCAAATACCTAGGGGCACTTTTCACTGAGAACTCGTCATGTGAAGCAGAGATCAATGCCAGAATACAAGCAGGAAACCGATCTTACCACAGCCTAGCACAACTGCTTCGGTCCAAATCTCTGTCCAGACAGTTCAAGATTCGACTGTACAAAACCCTGATCCAGCCTGTTGTTCCATATGGCTGTGAGACATGGAGTATCCGGAAACAGGACTTCCATAAGCTCCTTGTCTTTGAGAGAAAAGTGCTTCGGAAGATCTTCGGTCCGGTTCTGGATGCAGATACAGGGGAATGGAGGATCAGATACAACCAAGAGCTTGAGGAACTATACCAGCAGCCCAACATAGCAGGAGCTGTCAAAGCCAAACGAATGCAGTGGGCTGGCCATGTGGCCCGGATGGAGGATCACAGATGGCCTCGGAAGCTCCTGGATTTCACACCTACAGGAAAGAGACCGCCAGGGAGACCCAAGAAGCATTGGAGGGTTGGACTCCATGAAGATTTAAAACAAATGTCAATAGATGTGGACGAATGGCGGATAGAAGCAATGGACAGAATACAGTGGAGGAGGAAACTTGTAGATGCGTGCGGTCCACTGGGCCTGATCACGTAGTAGTAGTAGTAGTTTGTACACTATGGTAACGTCATACTCTTGAAGATGTAGTGTCCATCTTGCGAGTCGTCCTGTTGGATCCTTAAGACCTGTCAATCAACAAAGTAAATGATGGTCTGTAACAACTGTGAATGGCCTTCCATAGAGATACTGTCAAAATTTTCACATGGCCCAGATCACAGCAAGACATTCTGTAGTTGAGTAGCTTCTCTCGGCTTTTGTAAGTGTCCTAGTAGCATAGGCAATAACCTTCTCTTTTCCATCCGAAATTTGCACCAGAATGTAAGTGTCCTAGTAGCATAGGCAATAACCTTCTCTTTTCCATCCGAAATTTGCACCAGAATAGCACCGATCCCATACCCCCTTGGCATCTGTGTGTAGTTGTGTAGGTGCTCTCTCATCATTCAGCCCAAGTACAGGGTCAGTCGTCAGAGCTTTTCGCAGCACGTTGAATGAATCTTGTTGAGCACCACCCCAGATAAATTTAGTATCGGCTTTTAACAACTCTTGGGGTGGCCTGGCTTTGATACAAAAGTCTTTGATAAAACGACGGTAATAAGGACACAATCCAAGGAGGCTTCTCATATCTCTAATACTTTTATGAATAGGAAATTCCGTTATAGCTCTCACCTTTCCTGGGTCTGGCCGCAAGCCTTCGTTTGACACAAGGTGCCCAAGGATTTTAATTTCTATATTCGATTCGAGTACATTCTAGAAGTATCCACAAATGGCAAGAATCATTGAACTGGAATTTTCTGTAGCTGTATATACATCGTACGTGTTCTGGTCGGAGGTAGTTCACTCCGCGCTCTTGTACGTGCAAGTGCTCAATAAACCTTCGTTAAGTGAAGTTAGTGTTCGTCATTCATCTACTTGCACCATCCTCTGCGTGACATTCTGGTGGAGACGCTGGGTAGTGGAACTTGTGATACCGCACACGAGCGACGACACAGTGGCTCCCCTCAGGCCACGACAGAGCCGCCGTTTACGTGGCGAGAAACCCGAGTTCGAGCCATATTCAGTAGATCGCAATCTATCGGAGACAGAAGAAGAAGAGGACGTCACGATGAGAGCAACTGTGTGCCACCACATGAGACATCCTTCCGGGTTCTCTAGTGGCGATGGCCAAGATCCAAACAAGTGGCTGTAGGTATATGAGCGTATAGCCAAGTTAAACAAATGGGATGACACTGTGTGTTTGGCTAACGTATTTTTCTACTTGGAGGCACTGCCAAGCAATGGTATGAGAACAACGAGGAGAAATTCACAAGTTGGGAAGTATTCCAGGTGGAACTGCGCAAGTATTTCGGCGACACCCAACAGCAAAAGTGCAAGGCTGAAGATAAAATAAAGTGCAGGGCACAGCGTCCAGGAGAAATTTCAGCATCGTACATTCAAGACATCTTGGAGCTGTGTGAAACAGTGGATCCTAGAATGAAGGAGGAAGATAAGTTTGCACATCTCATGAATAGTGTTGCTGAGGACATGCATCAAGCCCTATTCCTGAAGGAGGTTTCGACAGCAGACGACTTCATAAAATGGTGCCAGTATATCGAGACTATGTATCAAAAGAGAATCACACGCAAGAAGTTTGGACGGCGACTGCGCTATTCCGGTTCCTCTGCGACAATATTTTTCTCAATTGTCTTCTGTACTGTACTATAGCAGTTCTTTCTATGTATGTTACAAGCTTTATCGAGCTATGTTGGCTCTGAGGACTATGGGACGCAACTGCTGTGGTTATCAGTCCCCTAGAACTTAGAACTACTTAAACCTAACTAACCAAAGGACATCACACACATCCATGCCCGAGGCAGGATTCGAACCTGCGACCGTAGCAGTCCCACGGTTCCGGACTGCGCGCCTAGAACCGCGAGACCATCGCGGCCGGCTCGAGCTATGTTATTTGGCCGTGACACATTATGCGAAAGTTACTTACGGCCCTAAGTGCTTGCAGGCTCTTTCGTGGACACTACGTTGAGTAATCAAGGATGTAAAATATCTTTATTCTTGACTCCCCATGACTCAAAAACCCGACTCGCCGCTCGGTGACAGGAAAACGCTCTGGCAATTTGCAAAGTCCAGTTTCTGATTGAGGATTAAGTTACGTGTATGAAATGCGTCTCTCATCCTTGCAACGAAACATTCAAGTGACGAGGAAGAGGGAAGTTATACTACAAATTAACGTGAATAACGTAAGGGCTGCCCACTCTAACCGGGATTCGCAGCGCGGGATGCCTTCGCCCCAGCAAACAGCGCCGTGCGTCTCGTATTTGCATACATATAAACAGATTGACAAAAGTGCTTTGCTTGCATCGCAATTTTTATTCCGACACAGGGGAACAAGCGCTCTGTTCGTTTTGTTACCTGTCGTAATAAGAAAACTGGTACAAAAGTTATATACACGCAGCGGGGAAGAATGGATTTATCTGTGGAAGAAGCAACATGCGACATGCAAAGAGCCCATACGAAGCCAGTGAATTTGTGTCAAGAATAGCGAATGTACGGAGCTTTTGGCGATGACTGACGTATGCAAGACTAAGCCACAATTGTCACAGGGGGTTGGTAACGCAGCAGCAACGAAGAAGGTAAAGTAGAGGCGAACTTAGCTGCGCGACCCTTTTCGCATACGATACTGCCATACTGACGTCACTCATTCGGCTAATTATGCCCCTTGCCTTCCGTAAATCTTGTTATAAAGGAGAACCTTGCGGAATGCGGAACAGTTCCGCCCTGCATGACAGATATACGGACGCGAACCTCAGACCAAATGGTTCAAATGGCTCTAAGCACTATGTGACTTAACATCTGAGGTCATCAGTCTCATAGACTTAGAACTACTCAAACCTAACTAACCTAAGGACATCATACACATCCATGGCCGAGGCAGGATTCGAACCTGCGACCGTAGTGGTCGCGCGGTTCCAGACTGTAGCGCCTAGAACCGCTCGGTCACCCCGGGCGGCTTTATAATGTCTTTTATATCTTTTTTATCACACAAATATTTGTCAGAATATCGTACTCTCCATATTTACGCAGCTAATGAATACAGCATGAAAACCTCACATATTGTCATAGTTGGGTAATTATTTAATGAACACTTTCTTTAAATGCTGACTGCAAATACTATTAAAAAGCTGTGCTAATTTAAAAGTGGCCAATCATATGTGTCAGCGGGCACTACAATTGAAAAGAGAACCAAAAGTATGTGTCATAATGGCATAAATAATTGTTTAAACAATATATAACAACAATATGTTGTCATTTGTTGTGAGCACACCTGCACAACTACATTGGCTTATTTATTTATGGACAGACCTTTATTTATAGTTACTGTAAATCATCTGAGTGTAATAGAATACTTACAACATTTAAACATTATTCTAATATGTTACTTTAGTGCGGGAAAGCAGTCAAGATGAATCAGATCATGTCAGCAGCAGCGCGGTTCTGGACTGAAGCGCCTAGGACCGCTCTACCTCAGACCCTACAGAACTGCAACAAACTGGTTAAGATTCATTCACAATCATAAAGGTTCCTTCGCGCCATACTAAAGATACACTACTGGCCATTAAAATTTCTACACCACGAAGATGACGTGCTATAGACGCGAAATTTAACAGACAGGAAGAAGATGCTGTGATATGCAAATGATTAGCTTTTCAGAACATTCACACAAGGTTGCCGCCGGTGGCGACACCTACAACGTGCTGACATGAGGAACGTTTACAACCGATTTCTCATACACAAACAGCAGTTGACCGGCATTGCCTGGTGAAACGTTGTTGTGAAGCCTCGTGTAAGGAGGAGAAATGCGTACCATCACGCTTCCGACTTTGATAAAGGTCGGACTGTAGCCTATCGCGATTGCGGTTTTCGTATCGCGACATTGCTGCTCGCGATGGTCGAGATCCAATGACTGTTAGCAGTATATGGAATCGGTGGGTTCAGGAGGGTAATTCGGAACGCCGTGCTGGATCGTATCAGTAGCAGTCGAGATGACAGGCATCTTATCCGCATGGCTGTAACGGATCGTGCAGCCACGTCTCGACCCCTGAGTCAACAGATCGGGACGTTTGCAAGACAACAACCATATGCATGAGCAGTTCGATGACGTTCGCAGCAGCATGGACTATCAGCTCGGAGACCATGGCTGCGGTTACCCTTGGCGCTGCATCACAGACAGGAGCGCCTGCGATGGTGTACTCAACGACGAACCTGGGTCCACGAATGACAAAACGTCATTTTTTTCGGATGAATGCTGGTTCTGTTTACAGCATCATGATGGTCGCATCCGTGTTTGGCGAGATCGCGGTGAACGCACATTGGACGGGAGTATTCGTCATCGCCATACTGGCGTATCACCCGGCGTGATGGTATGGGGTGCTATTGGTTACACGTCTCGGTCTCCTCTTGTTCGCATTGACGCCACTTTGAACAGCAGACGTTACATTTCAGATGTGTTACGACCCGTAGCTCTACCCTTCATTCGATCCCTGCGAAATCATACATTTCAGCAGGATAATGCACGACCGCATTTTGCAGATCCTGTACGGGCCTTTCTGGATACAGAAAATGTTCGACTTCTGCCCTGGCCAGCACATTCTGTATATCTCTCACCAATTGAAAACGTCTGGTCAATGATGGCCGAGCAAATGGCTCGTCACAATACGCCAGTCTGTACTCTTGATGAACTGTGGTATCGTGTTGAAGCTGCATGGGCAGTTGTACCTGTACACGCCATCCAAGCTCTGTTTGACTGAATGCCCAGGCGTATCTAGGCCGTTATTACGGCCAGAGGTGGTGGTTCTGCGTACTGATTTCTCGGGATCTATGCACCCAAATTACGCGAAAATGTAATCACATGTCAGTTCTAGTATAATATATTTGTCCAACGAATACCCGTTTATCATCTGCATTTCTTCTTGGTGTAGCAATTTTAATGGCCAGTAGTGTATCTGTGGAAGAAACAACATGCGATATGCAAAGAGTCCACTAGAAGGTAGTCAATTTCTGTCAAGAATAGCGAATCTACCGAGCTTTTGGTGATGAGTGCCGTATGCAAGCCCTCGCCACCGTTGTCACAGGGTGTTGGTAACGTAGCAGCAACGAAGAACGCCGACCCTTTACGGATACGGCAGCTACCACTCGTTCAGCTAATTCTGCCCCTTGCGTTCCTTAAATCTCGTTATACAGGAGAATCTTGAGGAATGTGGAACAGATCCGCCACGCATGACGACAGATACGGACGCGTACCTGAGACCCTACAGAATTACAACAAACTGCTTAAATTCATTCACAATCACAAGGTTCCTTCGCGCCATACAAAAGGTAAAAGCCCTTCGAAACGCTAATACATGAGTACACGTTAGAGTGAACAAACTGCCAGAGAATATGAAATGCCACCTACACGGTCACATTAACGTGACCACCTGTCAAATACCTGAGTAACTATCTATTGCAGCGCGGCCCCTGTGAGACGCGCAGGGAGGACGTCAAGGACGTTTTGGGAAGTAGTGGCAGGGCTGTGGAGCCACGCAGACTACAGTGCCATGGCCAGCTGGACCAGGATCCAAGGCGCGGACAGACCGTTCGACGTGACCCTACGGATTCTCGACTGGGCTTAAATCCGGGGAGTTTGGTGGGCAGCAGAGTACTGTTAACTCTTCATGGCGCTCTTCGAACCACGAACGTACAGAGAGAGCTGTGTGACACTTTGCATTGTCCCTCTGGTAGATGCCATCGTGCCGAGGAGAAACACACTCCATGTAGGAGTGGACGTGGTCTCCAAAGATAGATGCATACTTGTGTTGAGCCACTGTGTCTCATCGAACGACCCAGGGAAATATTCCGCAGACCATAAAACTCCCCCATCTGGCCTGGACGCTCCTGACTACTGTTGCCGCCAACGGCGATCTGTCGGATGTAACATCAAACGTGACTCATGTGAAAATGCCATCTGGTGCCACTCTGGGACGTCAAGTTGTGGTAATGGTGTGCAAATTCCGGACTTCGTCGCCGATGACAGCAGTCAGTATTGGTGCATGCACCAGGTTGCTGCTACAGAGGCCCGCACACAACAATGGTCGGTAACAGTCTTTTGTGAGACACTGTAGGTAGTCCCTTGGTTCATAGAGGCGGTCAGTTGCTCAACAGTTGCACATCTCAGCAGCTGTCGCTCTACGCTACCATCTATGGTCCGTAGCGCGTCACAGTTGGCACGGCGCCATTTTGCCGCGCACGAAATACTTTAACCAAGACAGCAAGCGAACAGTTTACATCCTTATCCGTTTCGGAAATGTCTCTGCTCCTGTCCCGAAAGCCAATGATCGGGGCCGTTTGGACGTCAGACAACTCGCTCCGTTTCCGCATTACGACGACGGCTGCACTGTTTTCCTCGTCTCCTCCATCCCTATCTTGATTTAAATAACCTCCACTGTTCGTGCTGCCACCTGCCGTCAGTGAGTGGTTATTGCACGTTGACGCTGAACGTTGGCGGTGCTGGCATTAATGTGGCTGGACTGTGTAGACAGTGAAGTGGATTCTAAGACTGAATTAAAAAACTTGGTCGGGAAATTCTACTCTACTGAAGCGGTATTTTCGTAGTAAGTCTTAAAATTTATGTTTCAGATTATTTTTAAACAACTTTAGGAATATTATACAATAGTATTCCGTAATACACAGTAATTTCATTGTATTGCACTTAAAGTAAAATAAATGTATGCGTTTGATTTGAAAAATGGTTCAAATGGCTCTGAGCACTGTGGGACTCAATTTCAGAGGTCATCAGTCCCCTAGAACATAGAACTACAGGGCTATTACAAATGATTGAAGCGATTTCATAAATTCACTGTAGCTCCATTCATTGACATATGGTCACGACACACTACATATACGTAGAAAAACTCATGAAGTTTTGTTCGGCTGAAGTCGCACTTCAGGTTTCTGCCGCCAGAGCGCTCGAGAGCGCAGTGAGACAAAATAGCGACAGGAGCCGAGAAAGCGTATGTCGTGCTTGAAATGCACTCACATCAGTCAGTCATAACAGTGCAACGACACTTCAGGACGATGTTCAACAAAGATCCACCAACTGCTAACTCCATTCGGCGATGGTATGCGCAGTTTAAAGCTTCTGGATGCCTCTGTAAGGGGAAATCAACGGGTCGGCATGCAGTGAGCGAAGAAACGGTTGAACGCGTGCGGGCAAGTTTCACGCGTAGCCCGCGGAAGTCGACGAATAAAGCAAGCAGGGAGCTAAACGTACCACAGCCGACGGTTTGGAAAATCTTACGGAAAAGGCTAAAGCGGAAGCGTTACCGTTTACAATTGCTAAAATCCCTGACACCCGATGACAAAGTCAAACGCTTTGAATTTTCGGCGCGGTTGCAACAGCTCATGGAAGAGTATGCGTTCAGTGCGAAACTTGTTTTCAGTGATGAAGCAACATTTTTTTCTTAATGGTGAAGTGAACAGACACAATGTGCGAATCTGGGCGGTAGAGAACCCTCACGCATTCGTGCAGCAAATTCGCAATTCACCAAAAGTTAACGTGTTTTGTGCAATCTCACAGTTTAAAGTTTACGGCCCCTTTTTCTTCTGCGAAAAAAACGTTACAGGACACGTGTATCTGGACATGCTGGAAAATTGGCTCACGCCACAACTGGAGACCGACAGCGCCGACTTCATCTTTCAACAGGATGGTGCTCCACCGCACTTCCATCATGATGTTCGGCATTTCTTAAACAGGAGATTGGAAAACCGATGGATCGGTCGTGGTGGAGATCATGATCAGCAATTCATGTCATTGCCTCCACGCTCTCCCGACTTAACCCCATGTGATTTCTTTCTGTGGGGGTTATGTGAAAGATTCAGTGTTTAAACCTCCTCTACCAAGAAACGTGCCAGAACTGCGAGCTCGCATCAACGATGCTTTCGAACTCATTGATGGGGACATGCTGCGCCGAGTGTGGGAGGAACTTGATTATCGGCTTGATGTCTGCCGAATCACTAAAGGGGCACATATCGAACATTTGTGAACGCCTAAAAAATTTTTTTGAGTTTTTGTATGTGTGTGCAAAGCATTGTGAAAATATCTCAGATAATAAAGTTATTGTAGAGCTGTGAAATCGCTTCAATCATTTGTAATAACCCTGTACTTAAAACTAACTAACCTAAGGACATCACACACATCCATGCCCGAGGGAGGATTCGAACCTGCGACCGTAGCGGTCGCGCGGTGTTTGATTTCATGTCACATTCCAGGGACACCTTTCTGCGTAATCCGTGGAATATGACTAATGTAGTTTAAAATATCTGTCGAATTTCAATCGGTATTGAACAATTACGAACTGGAAATAAGAAATTATCCAACTGTTAGATAACGAATACATAGGTAATTTTTGAGAAGATTTCTCTTTTAAATACGTAGAATAGGGAACTCTTGACATATCTAAAATATTGAAAACAGTAAACCATGAGACATACCCTTGTCTGTAACTGAATTGTTACTGAATAATTATGAGCTTTCGTGATCTTGAGATGTGTAATAATTGGGCTGCAGAATGTAGTAAGGAAAAACTAATCGTTGCTTTCTGCTCCAGGAGTTACAGAGATGCACTTCTCTGTGCTAATATTTATCCTATCTTCCACATGGCGTTTTATCGTAATGTAACTGAACTAAATATATAGTTCAGCAATGGAGAACATTTTATTCGATGTACATCCGTTGAAGGGACAAAAATCATGGAATACCTCCTAAAATCGCGACGGACACCCTTTTACCCTGCTTAGCGCTGCAGTTCGAGGTGGCATGGACTCAACAAGTCATTGCATGTCCCCTATAGAACTAATGAGCCATGCTGCTCCTATAGCCCACCATAATTGTGAAAGTGTTGCCGGCGGAGGGTTTCATGCATGAACTGATCTCTCGATTATGTCCCATAGGTGTTCCGTGCGATTCACGTCGGATGATCTGGTTAGCCAAATCACTCGTTAGAACTGTCGGAAAAACCAATTCTGAGCCTTTGTGGTCCGGTGACATGGCGCATTGTCATCCATAACATTCCATCGTTGTTTGGCTACAGTTGGTCTCCAAGTAGCCGAACATAACCATTTCCAATCAATGATGGGTACAGATGGACCAGAAAACCTAGTCTTTTCCGTGTAAACACAGCCCACACCATTTTGGAACCACCACCAGTGCCTTGGTTGAAAAACTTGGGACTGTGGTTTCGTAGCGTCTGCGCCACACTCGAACCCTACCTTCAGCTCCTAACAACCGAAATCGGGACTCGTCTGACTAGGTCCCGGTATACCAGTCGTCTAGGGCACAACTGATATGCTCACGAGCCCAGGAGAAGCGCTGCAGGCAATTTTGTGCTGTTAGCAAAGAAACTCGCGTCGGTCGTCTGCTGCCATAGCTCATTAACGTTAGATTTCGCCGCATTGTCCTAACGGATACGTCTTGCTCCAACTACCATACCGCGTTCAAAGTCGGTTAATTCCCACTGTGACGCAATAATCACGTCACAAACCTTTTCATGTGAATCACATGAGTACAAATTACAGCTCCGCCAATGCACTGCCCTATTAAACCATGTGTACGCGATACTACCGCCATCTGTGTATGTGTGTATCGCTGTCCCATGACGTTTGTCACCTCAGAGTATGTCCAAGACAGCCCGAGTGTCCATATTTTTCCTTGTCACTGGCAGGAAACATGAGTGAGGACATTGCTTTTAACTGTAAAATTTATTTCAGACAATTGTCACATAAATTGTTTATTGGCTAAACCGGAATCGACTGGCTAGCGATCATCAATAAAGCATGACTGCGTCGGAGTATACTAGAGATCAACATTTCCATGAGGATCCTACTAGAGGTCAGTAGTAGGAGATCTCTCTGGCAAAATGTTCCGGATTAGTGCCCCATTCGGAGCTCTAGGAAGGAACGCTCAAGGGTGACGTAACCATGACAAAATGATCGAATAACCAACGGAAGTGTAACATGCCACGAGTCGGAGCGTGGAATGTCAGAAGTCTGAACGTACCCATAGTGAAACTGGAAACTCTGGTCGGAGGAATATAGTGTAGAGCAGATATCCTGCTTGATCAACCAGGAAGCAGGATATCAGCTTGGTACTGCGTGGAAACCTGCTTTGGAACTACTAAAGAAACAACGGAAGAAAGTTCCCTCCTCCAGGAATGAACTACAGACGTCCAAGGGCGTAAGTAACGGAACAGAGCGGCATACGCGATACCAGGCGGCAGCAAGCTCCTTGGAGGAAGGCCATCATAAGATGCAGCTCCAACAACAGCCGGATGTCGCAGGAAGCGCACCTCACAGGCGCATACCGGGTTCAGAAGACCAGGAGAATGGCTCGGCCACGAGAGAAAGTCGCCGCGGTCGCGGACAGCATAAGGAACTTCAACAGATCCATGATGGTACTAGGATCGCGCCTATCGTGCGCGGACCCAATACGAAACGCCTTGGAATGTCCGCTACCTCAGAAGAGAGTCGCAACGGGCGCTGATCGAGACAGAGCGCCAAGAGACTGATACCACCGCCAGAAATGGCCACAGTGGGCGCGGACGACATAGGGAGCGCCACACAACGCAAAGTCATAAATATGGGACATGGTCAGCTCGTCAACCAGTCTCAGGGAACACCTGATGAAGACGCAGAGTTACGACGTAGAAATATTGTGTTGGCAAGACGCGGACCACCGACAGTACACCCGATTCTACGAGATGACAAATACAGATATAGTTATCAAAATTAGTACGTTTGTGTCCATTACATAAATCATCATCTCTGCTTATAGGTAGAAAATTGTAGGCATTCTCACTCGATGCAGATTCACGCATTTCGAGGTACACATTAAAAGTCACATCAGGATTAAGATGATAGATGAATGTATGCCTCAAATTACGTTAATCTTGTTTAGCATTGTCTCTAAACTGATTTGAAATTTTACTTTTTGTTTGACATAGGTAAAAGTTATCTGCGCCATCATGACGACCCATAGAAAAGCATGCCTTCGTACGATCTTGCTTATCACAAACAACATCTTTTTAATAAAAATTTTTGGAACAGTGATCAAATACTTTTAAAAAATTTGTCTTTTTAAAATTCAGTCTTGATCACACCACGTATGCTACAAGAACATAGGTGAGCAGTTTCGGTCAAATCACATGTCCGTTCATCAGACCCATGGTATCCTTCGAAGATGGTAGATGTAGCACTCTTCTCAACTGCTGTGACGTCACCGTCAACAGTGTCATCTTCCCGCACTTCGTGAAACATTGCGAAGAGGTGTCGAATTTAATCCAGGACACTGGTGCAAAGACTGGTGACTGGGGACTTTAAGTTACCACCCCTCTCGTCCCCTCTGCCGTAAAGCTAAAGGAGAAAATTGTCAACGGCACTTGGCGTATCTGGACACTCATCAAAAAGTACTGATCACGCCCAACATTGCTTAACTTCGGTGATCCGATAGAAACCGGTGTATCCACTTTGGCACGTAAAGGGAGACGAAGGCTTGAGTACTGAGAGAGCGTTTATGTGGATGTAAGTTGCTGCAGTTATGCAGAAATGTAAGGGCTTGTACAGATTAGACTATAGTTGCATCAAACCAAACTTCGGTCTGCAGACCACATCACAACAACAGCTGTGACGGAGTTTCCACTTGAGCGGCAGTACAGGCAGTCTGACAATGAACCCTCGAGTGCCAGGTCGCAAAAGGCCAATGATGTTTACGGCATTCGACGTCCCACATATTGTTTACCCTGCAATCACAATACTGGCTGCTAATTGCTTAAGGGGACAGGACTGGAGGTATCCAGTGGTGAGCACAGCATCAGGTTACTGAGCGTAGCTGAACTGCTTAGTCGACGGCTAACTCACAACAGTACTACAGTGCTAGTGGTGTTGGTACAAAGCACAGCAATGGCAAAGAAAACGAATATTGCATTATATGTACAACAATAGATGCCGAAGTGGACATTTCGTACCGAGCGAGGTGGCGCAGTGGTTAGCACACTGGACTCGCATTCGGGAGGACGACGGTTCAATCCCGTCTCCAGCCATCCTGATTTAGGTTTTCCGTGATTTTCCTAAATCGTTTCAGGCAAATGCCGGTATGGTTCCTTTGAAAGGGCACGGCCGATTTCCTTCCAAATCCTTCCCTAACCCGAGCTTGTGCTCCGTCTCTAATGACCTCGTTGTCGACGGGATGTTAAACACTAACCACCACCACCACCACCACATTTCGTCAGAAGGGGACCCAAGGCATTTCGTACAGTGAGAAAGAACTGCCTCATGAAATGTTAAATGGTGATGATACGCCCTTAACAAGTGAAAGTGCTACTGGAACAGGTGTCGAGACATTTAGTTCATCATGCTTGTCGGACAGGGAGCCACACATTCTGCCTTCAGTGAAGCGTAGTGAATGACAATTATTGCCCAAGGAGCGGGTACTAAACTTAATTACGAACATGGAAGATCATCCGCAGCACAGTAAAAAAAGAAAATTATGAACAGATTTAGAATAGGTCCGCAGCAATATGACTATGTAGTACATAAGGAAAACTACAGATATTCAAGGTCGACAGAGCGCGCTTGTTATAAAAACTGATGTTCGTGCGATTCAGGGATACTCGATACAAATTACGGGATGTGCATAATGGTGACCAGCTGTATGTCATGCACATTAAATATCGCGCGACATAGATTGCCGTTATTTCAAGGAAAACAGTGGATGGTTGCATACCTTCAAACGGTACTACAGATCTGGGAGACTTAAGATAAAGTAATTTCAAAGAAAACGTCAACTTGACGATGCACAGCAAACTATGGGATCTGCTCGAAAATTTGTAGATCAGATGAACAAACTTATCCGATAGTTCAGTAAGTAATTTGCTTTCAACTCCGACCAATCTTGATATGAATAGGAAACGCATATGAAAGGAACCCTCGAAGTTAGATGTACCAAGAAAGTTGTATCAAGTAACATCCGTGCCTTTACGCAGCCGTATAAAATCATGCGACTGTTAATCTGGATGGTAAATTGGCTGGTAGGTTATGTATTGAGCTGCGAGAAGTTACAGGTGCTCTGTCCCTACGATTCTTTATCGTGTGCGTGGTCTTGCAAGGACAGCAAGAAAATGTGGGAAAATGGGCGTAAGAGAACTACAACTATGGTATGAGCACTGCTTTTGGCCAATAGCTGGTCAAAATAACTTGCTTTCACTTGATTTTCGGTCTGCGTATAAAAATCATACTCCTTTAGAGCAAACCATCCCTCTGAAAAGTGTGTAATACTGAAAATCGTACCACCTGGAACCACTGGTAAACTTAGCCTCTGGATGTTCGTTTTTTCCGTGCTTATATTATTGCACTGTCTCCACCTATGGCTTAAAGGGTAGCCAGTTTCGCGATAAGCTCCACGACAGACTATTTCACATTCGGTTGCATGCCACCCCGTTACACCAATTTGATTATATATGAAGTTTTTAAGAGTGGATACGTAGATGAACGTCCCGCGTGTTTGTGACTCTCAAGGAGTTCGCCTTCGATCTTTATGGTGCGAACCTTTGTGATCATTGTGGCGCCTCGTTTTTCATTCGGTGTTCATGGTGCAAGTTGATGGTTTGTTTTGGACATTTCAGGAATGTCGATAATGTACATTTTGTGAAGTATAATACGTACATTTCATAGAAGGCTGATCTGTGCGCCTCCAGAACATACATTTTCTGTCGCTCTCTTGAGCCACTTGGTGAGTCACTAGCAGCTAATATTTTTCCTGTCAGAACTATTAACACAATACTTTCAAATGAGCCTTACCAAAGACTGAACTTGCGACCTCACACTTGTGAGACTGGCCAATGAGTTTGATTGTCTGATTGATAGCTCATGACAAGAGCGCGCCTCTCGGCAATGAATAGGTACGGCCACAGTTGAAGTACGGCCACGGTTAAAGATACAAATAACTGTAACCATTCACACTTACTGCTTTTCCCCATGCGTGTCTATCATTGGCTGGATATAGTAAATTCACCTGACAAAAAACAATTTGTAGATAGGGCTTTGGGTGGAACCCATGGCATTGTCTTCTAGTGGTCACAGGTTGCTTCTCAGATTTTATTTGCTTCACATACAGTTTCAGTAAACCGAACAATGAGGTGATTTCTGCTGTTGCTAATAAACAATCTGGTACTGAATGGCATCCGAAGGAACAAAAACTATAGAGAAGACAGAAATTAGAATACATTCGGCGTGTCCGGAGGAATAGTAAATATTTTGGGAGATTATATTCTACTTAGCAGTTACTGCGACACAGCTGGTTACAGACATAAATTTTCATTTCGTATGTTGCTACTCGAATTACTGTGGTTGTATTTATCTGTTATCATTTTTATTTTGAAGTTTAAGTTGTGAAGTTGTGCTTCAGTTTACAAAAAAGAAATAAAGACCTCGGTTGTAAACAAAGATAAGGGACAGTCGATGAGAAACAGGGTTATTGCTTGTGAAACATGGTACGTGGTTTAGTCAGATGAATCGATAGTTCCACTATAAACCGAGAAATGGGAGCCCTATCTCTAGTTCCAGAATGTCACTAATGGCAACTGGTCAGGATAAATGCCAAGAACATGGCTGCCACTAGTAAAGTTCCTGCCAGGAAAATGTTTGTCAGGGAAGATTTGTACAAATCCGAGGATAATGTGGACAACTCAGAAATAAGATCCTGAACATGACAGTGAACGAAAATGCGCTCCAAAAATGTTGCTAATGAAGTAAATGAGAATAATTATTTAAGCAAGTAAACAGCGCTAAGATGTCTCTCTTACCTGATTTACGTGACAGCGTGATGGTAGAAATGTTAAGGGTCATCATTAAAACTGTTTATGTGCTGTGATATGACGACAACAGAATTAATTTTATACTGCGCTGGATCATAGATTAATTTTTGAGGTTGTTATGTTTTATTATTGCAGAAACTGATAGTGCAGATCTCAGTAACATAAAATGAAACAACGGGACCATTAAAATTCGTAGTTTTGAGAGGTTTCACTATAATGTTTCATCAACTCGCCCACCATGTAAGCAGTGGTTTGCTAATCCATGTTAAGTACTCTTACTTTACATGTAAAAAATATTAAGTACCCATTGAAATATTTTGAAGAATACAGTGAAAGGGTACAGTACCGCCCGACATTGAAAATAGGTACAACATACTTCATTACTTTTGTCAGAACAACACATTTTTTTTGTAAAATAACTCAATTTAAATTAATACAGCGAAGCCGGATACCAGTGTGGGAAAGAATGACTATTTATTTAATTGATCACATGTGCACTCCCACAAAATAAATCCCTACATCCAGTTTGGTGAGATCTGTGAAATGAATGAATGTATGGTCGTCTGCTAACTGCAGATAGTGAATGTGAATATATAATCATCTTTGAGACGATCCTTTGGCCACCTTTGGTGGGACCAAAGAGATGAAATTTACCTGAGCTTTGAGCGCCTGAAATGTGGCTGACGAATACGGTAGCATGGTCTTCCCCCACCTCGACAGAGGTGCGAGATGACCTAAAGAACGGCCATGTTTCAGCACTCTGCCGCTGGATCTTGTGCTGTTAAGACCTGTTTTAGTTGTGCTCCGTAATGACGAAAGAGTGGAGGCATAGTATGCATGTGGAATATTTAAGATTAGTTTGAAATAATAATTTCTCTATTTCAGGAACTTTTGTGGGGAGAATTAAATGTCAGGCAGGTAATATTAATGGGATTGTAGGAATCTTCGGAAGTGACCAACGGTCAGAATGAAACCACGTGTAGCAATAAGTTGAAATACTTCCGTGTGCTTAAGTTAAGCTGAATTACTAGCGTGTGTACAATAAGTTGAAATATTTAAGAAATAGCGTGTGTACCATAAGTTGAAATATTTAGGAAATGGCGTGTGCAGGACTTGAAATTAGAGACGAGTACTTCCACGTGGTGAGTACTGTGTGAGTCTCAAACTGTGTATGAGACAAAAGATAAATAGAAGTACTCGTCCATGGTATCAGTTGAGGACTCGCGTGTGTGATGAATATGTTCTTAATATTACTTTGCGTGATATGATTCCGTGTGACGCCAGATTCAAACTCTGAGAGAGAAGCAAGGTGAGTCGGCCATCTATCCAGCAACGCCACTTGGCTTGCATTGCACAGGAAGACGTGCAAATATCTCCAGAGTTCATAGTAGGAAAGTAGAATTACAAAGTGGGGCAGTGTCGTGTGAAACTGGGATAAATACTAATTGAAGTGGGAAAGCTGAAAGTGATAGTGTTGTGACTATTTAGTGTTTTGTATTTCTTATTGCAGTGTGATGTATATCATGTAATTTGGGTATGTGTGGTTTGCATGGGAGAGTAGCAAGGTAGTTTCAAAAGATTAGTGGGTTATGCGTGTTCCTTTTGTACCGCTCGGTCTGGAGGAAAGTTTCGTGATGATGATTGTGAGAGTCGAAGTGTGAGAAATAATAAAAGATCCACGATCCTATCCAGAAAGTGCACTGTAGCGTTAAATAATTACGAGACCATAATATAGAGATTCACCAATGTAAAGCCATGCCCACTGGGCGGAATTTCTCATGTGTTATTGTTGTAGGTTATAGAATTTGTGTGTTTAGGTTAGAGAATTTATCGGAATAAATAAGATAGTGAAAAGAAAAAGATTGGTGGACTTTTCCTTCGAATTGTATGTTGTCATAATGTCCCGAATTTATAATGTGTGCGCCATTCATATTGAGTGCGGTGGC
The DNA here is from genome assembly GCF_023898315.1 of Schistocerca nitens. NCBI lineage: Eukaryota > Metazoa > Arthropoda > Insecta > Orthoptera > Acrididae > Schistocerca > Schistocerca nitens. Next base: position 996,536,574 of record NC_064614.1, on the reverse strand, counting down.
CACGTGTTGACAAAAGCCGTTAAATAAAAATAGAAAGAAAATGTGGTATTGCCAGTGCGTAGTGTACAGTCAGAGTTCTGTAAATTGCTGATAGTCAGATGCGTGTTTCCGTTGCGTATTAATCATATAGGAGGATAACTTGTAACTTAATTGTGAGTACGAGAGTTCATGTTACTCGATAAATAAGAATGAATCCACTCGCTTGGCAGACCACTCATCTTGCAGGCCTGACTGCTTGATGCCACAGTATGAGCAAGGCATGTGGGTGCCTCTCAACAGTTCTGGATACAATTTACGTTTTAGAAAATGTGTCGTTGCTCTAGAAATACACTGACGGAAAAACTCGACTAGCCGGCCGAAGTGGCCGTGCGGTTAAAGGCGCTGCAGTCTGGAACCGCAGGACCGCTACGGTCGCAGGTTCGAATCCTGCCTCGGGCATGGATGTTTGTGATGTCCTTAGGTTAGTTAGGTTTAACTAGTTCTAGTTCTAGGGGACTAATGACCTCAGCAGTTGAGTCCCATAGTGCTCAGAGCCATTTGAACCAAAAACTCGACTCATCAAGGAACAGTTGCGTGACATGAACGGAAGTTGGTAGACTTGTTTCTACATCTGAAAGATTATGTCTATTCTTATTTAGCGACAGTATCATAAGTGTGGCACTAGTAGCGCCGTTATGAGGATGCGAATCAGATTTACTTTAAATACACGCTATAACGCTAGGGAGCGTTAGTTACCTTCCAGATTGGACGTGGTGAATTAAGGTCAGTGAATAATGCCTTTAAGGCGATGAAGACGAAACAATCAGAAACTCACTGAGTTTGAACAAGGCTGTGTAACAAGGGTATGAGAAGCTGGATGTTAAAAAATGGCTCTGAGCACTATGGGACTTAACTTCTGAGGTCATCAGTCCCCTAGAACTTAGAACTACTTAAACCTAACTAACCTAAGGACATCACACACACCCATGCCCGAGGCAGGATTCGAACCTGCGACCGTAGCGATCGTGAGGTTCCAGACTGTAGCGCCTAGAACCGCTCGGTCACCCCGGCCGGCGCTGGATGTTGCTTCTGCGATACTACAGAAAGACTTGGCAGGAATGTAGCCACTGTACACACTATATGTGATTGCCGGCAGCGGTGATAAGGAGAATATATGATCGCAAGAAGACCTGTCTATCGATGGCCACGTGGCAGTACCGAGAGGGAAGACCACAGTGTTCAGCGTATGGCTCTCGAGCATCGTTCAGCATCTACAGCAGCAATATGAGCAGCAGCTGGCACCGCAGTGACAACGTACTGTGTTACAAATCGGTTACTTCAAGGACAGCCCCGAGCCACACGCCCCGTAGCTGGTATTTCACTGACCCCAAACCATCAACATTTGCGACGTCAGTAGTGTCAAGCGAGAGGTCATTGGAGGGTAGATTGGAGGTCTGTCGTGTTTCTGATGAAAGCTGGTTCTGCTTTGGTGCGAGTGATGTCCGTGTGTTGGTTAGGAGGAGGACAGATAGACAAACTGGAGCTACAGCTGGCGTTATGGTCCGGGGTGCGATTTCTTAAGACAGCAGGAGCACTCTCATGGTTATCCCACACACTATGACTTCAAATTTGTACATCATTCTGGTGATTCGACTTGTACTGCCATTCATGAACAGTATTCCGGGGGACGTTTTCCAACGGTCCTGAAATTTCATTACATTAGTTTTTGGAGTTGCGACTTTTTTCCATCAGTGTCTTTGAAAACAATGATATATCTGACTAAGGAAGTCATAATCGATGTACTTGAAACATTCTGTTTATGAAATTTATTGAAACTTCACAGCGAAATTTCTCAAAACAGCCAACTTATCGCTTATCGTTATTTACTGCGGACGTCTTCAAATTTTTCAGCTATGGTTGTGACTGTGATGTGGTGCCCAGTTCTGCTGTATAGTTTACGCATGCCACATGTATAGGGTGAGTCAGAAGGAGAGGTACACGCTATGATGGGTGATAGTATTAGTGATTCTGAACAAAAAACGTCAGTTGGGCAGATGCTCTCCTCCGAACAGTTTCTGAGATGGAACACATTTAATGTACATTGTGTTTTATTTTCTGTACATAGTCACCATTTACAATGTACCGCTGTACTGTAGAGGAAGCTGAAACGGACTATGTGATGCGGAACATTTGCGGTCTATTAAATCGGAAAACTACCTCTCATTCGACTAGTACGCCCCTGGTAGCTGAGTGCTCAGTGCGACGGGATGTCATACCTAACGGCCCGCGTTCGATTCCCGGCTGGGTCGGAGATTTTCTCCGCTCAGGAACTAGATGTTGTGTTGTCCTTATCATCATCATTTCATTCTCATCGACACGCAAGTCGCCGAAGAGGCGTCAACTCGGAAGACCTGCACCAGGCGAACGGTCTACCCGACGGGAGGCCCAAGCCACACGGCATTTCCATTTCCATTGGCCTATAAAAACTACCTAAGCTACAGCGCACGAGCGTTGCGCGAAATTTTGAATATTCTCGCGCTCTCTTCGCAAAAACTACTAGTCCTATCGATAAAAATGAAAGGCCGTATCTTGTAGGAAATCTGATATAGTTTAATATTGTGCTGCGACACATTTTCGCTGGAGGGAGTGGTTTTCGAGTGTCTCAAGAGAAAATCTACAAAAGTGATATTAAATTCTATCTTGTAAACCATTAAGAATAAGGCATATGTCCTTATGAAGTTTTTTGTTCAGAATCACTAATACTGTCAACCTTCAAAGCACGTACCTTTCCTCCTGACTCACCCTGTATTTACGGATGCTAAGTATACTGGTACTATATTTCTTTATGGGCTTTTCAATGGAAACTCTGTTGCTGTCTGTAGAGAAAGCAACAGAGGATTTTCTAACCTCAGAGTACAAGATTCACGACTTACGACCTTGTTTCAACTAAACCAGGTAGACTGCTGCAGTTCCCAACAGTCGTATCTAAGTAGACACGCAGGTGCATAGAGTGTGGATGAGAAAAAGATGCACGGCCCAGTCACACTAATGCGAACACCGCCTGTACTCGACGCCAATGTGCAATAGCCACTCATAGACGGCTGCGGCAGCTCTAGCACTGGAGGATATACACTCCTGGAAATGGAAAAAAGAACACATTGACACCGGTGTGTCAGACCCACCATACTTGCTCCGGACACTGCGAGAGGGCTGTACAAGCAATGATCACACGCACGGCACAGCGGACACACCAGGAACCGCGGTGTTGGCCGTCGAATGGCGCTAGCTGCGCAGCATTTGTGCACCGCCGCCGTCAGTGTCAGCCAGTTTGCCGTGGCATACGGAGCTCCATCGCAGTCTTTAACACTGGTAGCATGCCGCGACAGCGTGGACGTGAACCGTATGTGCAGTTGACGGACTTTGAGCGAGGGCGTATAGTGGGCATGCGGGAGGCCGGGTGGACGTACCGCCGAATTGCTCAACACGTGGGGCGTGAGGTCTCCACAGTACATCGATGTTGTCGCCAGTGGTCGGCGGAAGGTGCACGTGCCCGTCGACCTGGGACCGGACCGCAGCGACGCACGGATGCACGCCAAGACCGTAGGATCCTACGCAGTGCCGTAGGGGACCGCACCGCCACTTCCCAGCAAATTAGGGACACTGTTGCTCCTGGGGTATCGGCGAGGACCATTCGCAACCGTCTCCATGAAGCTGGGCTACGGTCCCGCACACCGTTAGGCCGTCTTCCGCTCACGCCCCAACATCGTGCAGCCCGCCTCCAGTGGTGTCGCGACAGGCGTGAATGGACAGATATAATAGCGCAGTAACTGTCGTAATGCGGAAATAGAGCGATTTATCTGATGTCCAAAAGTGCATGACCTTTGGTTTTCGGGCCGAGGATGGAACCATTTCCGAAGCGACTGAGCCTGTAAACTGGTAGCGTGCCGCCATGGTTAAAGTATACCGCGCACATGCTGAATAAACATCCAAGGTAAAATCAACTAGTTTAAGGGGACCACATCCTGCCTATCTAACCCATGTTAATTTAGGCAAGTATTTGACCAATTTCTGAAAAAAAACTATTTGATGCAGTACCTTAATATTTTTACTGTAGGTTACATGATGCTAATAGAATCAACTGTACTAAAATCTACTTTATCCATTTTATAGTTTTTAAGAAATACTTTTTTAAAATTTATTAACCAAAAATATTAAGTTTTTTTTGCAGAAAATATTTTTTTGTGAACTTCCTAATGGGGGAATATTAATGAATGTAGTACCAGAGGTGGCTTTTTATGTTATGCAGAGTCTCTGAAAATTTCATTCATTTATCTATGATAGTTTCTGATATAATGGGGCATATTTACTGAAAGTCTTAGTTTGCAGGAAACTGACTTTAAAGAAAAAGCTTTTGAAATTTGTTACTTACAGTTAATTAAAACTGTCCTGCTGCATATGATGGCCCTTCTTTGGCCTCTAGCAGGTCTTCCAGCTTCTTTTTCACCTTCCTGGATGTTTGTCTTGCTTTCTTGGCTATATTAGATGCAGATCTGTCTGCATCGCCTATCCTCATTTTATTGCAATGTTGCAGCCCAGTGATCATATTTTCACGAGGATTAATTCCCAGCTTTTTCAGTACCCAACACTTTCCAATATTACCGCAATTGAATGTAATAACAGCATCATGAACTCCTAGTTTCATTGTATTCATGCCTACAAATGCAGTTTAAGGAAGGCAGGTCCAAATTATGCTGTTCAAACATTCATTTGGGTTCTGTGTCTGCCCATGCAGACATTTGCTTAGAAGGTCAAGATGAGCTAAGTCTCTGAAAATAGGTTTAATTGCTGTAATAACAGCAGCAGGAAGGGAATGCTGGTGAGAATAAGATTCTCCAGTTGCCTGAGCCCTATTGTATTTGCACCACGAATTTTCTCCTGATGGACACAATCCATGACATGGCTTATCATCAGTAGACGACTTACGGAAGAATATGGCCCAAACATCTCTCTTCATTGCCTCCAGAGTTTCTTTATTTCTCCTAATTGCCTGCCCATAGTATACCTGCAAGTTTCCTATTTCAGTTTTAGTTAACCGACCCTGTCCAGTCAACAATTTTCCATCTTCTAATTTTTTCCTCTCATATCAACAGTTAGTTTTCTCAGCCTTGTTCCCAAACGTTTCTGAACATGTCCTACACATTCTATTTTGCTAATAATGGCATCTCCATATGGCTTAGAGTCACCACATTGTTGTATGCCTTACTGTCACCATCGCGTAAATAATTGGTGTACCGTACGCCTCTTGTTTCCTCTAAATTGTCGTTTCTTGATGTCTGTACGTTTCGTCATCTTCAGTAAACGCAACAAAACACACGTAAACAAGCACTGCAAACATAAGTATAACAACTACTCGCAATCACACTTGAACAAAGCTAACCGCGTTTTTGAAAGCGTGTTGTTTACAAACAGCAGAAACAAAAGAATACCCACCGTTACATTCCAAGGATAGCCAACGCACTCGGGAGTAAAAAAAAATCCGTAACGTAGGGGATATAAAGATCTAAAATATATGCAGAAAAGTGGATGACAGGAAAGTGGGCGTGGCACATACACACGTGGTAGGAAAATGCTCTTTAAATGCTCGAAAAAAATTTTTCAGAAAAATCTTTTCAGAGTACTTAAATAAAACCTTAAACTATCGAAATATGATGAAAACCGAAAACCGATTTTTTTTCGACATGAACCACGGTGTGTTCCCCTTAAAACCATGTATAATGGGACTGAAGTCTGATAAAAAATGTGTGTACGACACCATTATATCGAGTAAGCTGTTAAAGATCAGAAATGTTTATACATCCGGCAAGACTGATTTAACTGTGGCCTACTCATAGCTGTCTCAAGACAATTTTTACAAAGAACGGATAAGGTGCCCCTGCACATTCTACGTGTCAGGTGGATGCACAGGAGACGAATTGATTGTTAGGAATGTAGTTAGTGCTTTCCCCAAAGATGATCTTTTGAAGAGCTGCACGTTCTGTTGACAAGAGAATAATTCTTAAGCGAATTGAAGTTGGAAGTGGAATTTCTAATGATCAAGTCTGAAATTTATCATTTGCCACTACTTAACACCTTCTGTAAACATTTGTTTGGGTTACACTCTGACAGCTGTATATCTCTCACTAGTAAATATTGGACGCATGTTATGTGGACTGTTTTAATCGAATTAGTTTGTACTATTGCCATCTGAAACACCCTGTATGAAGCAAATATTTGAGGACGTTGTGTGTGTGTCACTCTGAGATAATCTTCTAGCAAATGCTGGGGCGTCTCCTTCATCAATCTCACAAGCCAGCTCTTATTCCGTCTGTGCTAATGCACGACCTCGAACGGCCGCGCTTGCAAAAAAGCCCGCTAAATTATTTCACCATTTGAGCCAGTCGAGTGATACACGATATCGTGTTACGCTCCGTCCCTTTTATGACCTTCCATTTCGTCACAGCTAACGGAAATTTTTTTCTTCACTGGTCCTGGGCTGCAGTGCAAACAGGGGGCAGCTGTACACGGATATACCATTTTGTGTGTAATCGAGAGCATACAACGGGCATAAAACGCGGTCCCCAGCGCTCCGCACTTGAGATTCATCGCCGCGCGACGCCTGTCGGTGACCATAAAAACCTAATTGTAGTCGCGATAAGATAGCGACCGGCCGGCCAGCGCCGGCGTGTGTAATGGATTTGATTAGCGCCGCTCCCCACGTGTGTTTCATAGGCACACAGTGCGAGGTCTCGGACCAAGGCGCCCTTCCGCGAATCTGGCCCACGCCACCATTCCGCCTGACTCACTGGGATTGCACCATCGATCAACTGACCGCTATTCTGTACCGAACGAATCCTGTACATGCAAATTTATCCTGTTTTTAAAGAAGCACTCTTAAAATGTAAAATCTGCCCAACTATCCTCACGCTTTATGCTCTCCCGCGCCTGCGACTTGTATTTACGCGGAAAATATCGAAATAAGTTACCGCGGGAGGGAGAATGAAATAAAATCATTTTACAGGAGTAAGACGAATCTATCTGATGGGATACATATACGATTTGACATAGAGCAAACGAAATAAAAAAAAATCGAGGGGTAATCTATAGGGAAAGAAAGACAAGTAATGCACAACATGTACGAGAACCAAGAGGGAACAATAAGAGAGGAAGACCAAGAACGAAGAGCATTGATTAGGAAGTGTGTAAGACAAGGATGGAATATTTCGCCGATGCTGTTCAATCTATGCGTCGATGAAGCAATGACGGATACAAAAGAATGGTTCAAGAGTGGGATTATAATTCAAGTTGGAAGGATATCTGCGTTAAGATTCGCTGATGGCATAGCTATCACCACTGAAAGTGGAAGAGTTACAAAATGGTTCAAATGGCTCTGAACACTATGGCACTTAACATCTATGGTCATCAGTCCCCTAGAACTTAGAACTACTTAAACCTAACTAACCTAAGGACAGCACACAACACCCAGTCATCACGAGGCAGAGAAAATCCCTGACCCCGCCGGGAATCGAACCCGGGAACCCGGGCGCGGGAACCGAGAACGCTACCGCACGACCGAAGAATTACAGGATCGGTTGAATTGAATGAACACCCCAATGAGTACAGAATATGGATTGAGAGTAAAAAGAAGAAAGACGAAAGAAATGAGAAGCAGCAGAAATGATATTACCTAAAAAGTTAACATCAGAACTGGGAATAACGAAGTAGAAGAAATTACGGAATTCTGCTACCTAGCCATCAGAATAACCCGTGACAGACGGAGCAAGAAGGACATAAAAGGCCCATTAGCACTGGTGAAAAGGGCGTTCCTGTCGTAGAGAAGTCTGCTAAATTTGATAATTAGGTGAACTGATAAGGTAAGGAATGAGGAGGTTCTCTGCAGCATCGACGAGGAAAGGAGTATATGGGAAACACTGACAGGAAGAAGGGACAGGATGATAAGACATATGATAAGACATCAGGGAATAACTTCCATCGTACTAGAGAGAGCTGTAGAGGGTAAAGCTATAGAGGAAGATAGAGATTGGCACGTAGGTTTTAAGTGCTACTATAAATACATGCGAAATAAATTCCTCTTGCAGCCATGGGCTGTATGTCTGTGGACGCACGAAACAACTCAAAGGAAAAAAAAACCGGCACGTAATTCCTGTTTTCAAGAAGATTCATCGAATGGGTGCACACAACTATAAGCCTGTGTTGCTGACGTCAGTGTGCTGTACAATTTTGCAACACGTTTTATGCTGGCGTATTATGATCTTAAGACTGAAATTAAAATGGATTCCACAAACAACGGCCGTGTGAAACCCAGCTGGTGCTGTTCATGAGACTCTGAGGGCAGTAGATACCGGCGTACAACTTGATGTCGTGGTCCTTAACTTCCAGTAAGCGTGCGATACAGTTCTACACTGTCGCCCGAAGAACAAAATGCGTGCGTACGGAATACCAGACCAGCGTTGTAGTGGGACTGAATGATACCCTCCAAATAGAACACAGTTAAGTAACTATAGGCGTGTTCCGAGGAAGACTCATTACTGTGTACAATCTGTTTAAATGACGTAGTGTACAAAGAAGGTTGTTTCACGGATGATGGTGTTGCAGATAGAGAAATGACAAAACTAGTTAATTGTAACGTAGTGCAAGAAGACCTGCAGAGAATCGATGTTTGATGTTCGGTTGGCAGTTGACTGTCAGCATACGCAAATACAGCATATCTCGCATAATTAGGAAACACCCGTTACTGTATGATAACATGGCCAAGCGGTTCTAGGCGCTTCAGTCTGGAACCGCGCTACGGTCGCAGGTTCGAACCCTGCCTCGGGCATGGATGTGTGTGATGTCCTTAGGTTAGTCAGGTTTAAGTAGTTCTAAGTTCTTGGGGACTGATGACCTCAGAGGTTAAGTCCCATAGTGCTCAGAGCCATTTGAACCATACTCACTATGAGCCATCACAGTCAATACGTATGTATACATATCTTTGCTTACTTAACGATTTGTAGTGGAACGATCACAAAACCAGTCGTAGGAAAGGCAGATGCCAGACAGACATTCGTTGGAAGAATTCTGGTCGATCTACGAAAGAGCTAAATTACAAAACTCTCGCCGGCCGAAGTGGCCGTGCGGTTAAAGGCGCTGCAGTCTGGAACCGCAAGACCGCTACGGTCGCAGGTTCGAATCCTGCCTCGGGCTTGGATGTTTGTGATGTCCTTAGGTTAGTTAGGTTTAACTAGTTCTAAGTTCTAGGGGACTAATGACCTCAGAAGTTGAGTCCCATAGTGCTCAGAGCCATTTGAACCATTTTTTGAACAAAACTCTCGTTCGATCGGCACTTAAGCGCGGTTGATCAGTCTAGAACCATTACCAAATAGAACTGATAGAAGAATTACAGAAGACCCAAAGAAGAGCAGTGAATTTTGTCACAGGTTCATTTGGTAAGTGCGGAAGCGTCACGGAGATGCTCATCTGACTACAGTGGCGTAAGCTACAAGAGAGGCATATTGCATCGCGGAATGGTTTACATTTAAAATTTCAAGTGCCTTCGTTTCGAGAATAGCCACGCTATTGCTTCCCTCGACGTATATTAAGCAAGATCAGACACGGAGGCTTAACAACAATGAATCTTACAGCGTATTGTTCGAGACGAACAGGAATAAGGGAAGTGACAGTTTCATACAAAGTACCTTCCCCAAACACTATGTGACGGCTTCAGGAGTATACATACAGTGGATGTAAATTCCGATTATCATACCATGGTGTAGGGCGATGTGGATTTTCTCAGCCAGTGCAGTGGTAGATTAAAGCCGAAACCCTTTCACAAGTAATTCTGTTACCGATTGAGCTATACGACACTTCTTTCGGTCGTCCTCGCAGTTCCCATCCACCTGTGCCTTTCTCCTGCTAACCACACTCAAAAAGCTTTTGTTCGTACTCAGCCTGAATATAAAAGAAAGGAAGGAAGATTAGGACCATTAGAGATGCAGCAAAAGCCCGTTTTAGAGAAGAAATCAGCAGTGTTCTTTTCCAAGGAAACATTCTAGCAGTGCCCTTTAAGGAATTAGGGAAACCACGGATCTGGTTGGCCGGCCGCGGATTCGAACCACCGCCGTCCATAATGCGTCCCCAGTGTGCCGAGCACTGCGCCTCTTCGTTGGATGGCGTAAAATAAATCTATGTTTTTCACTTGTTTCATCATCCTGTACATCTTTACACCACGTTTATGATCATGCTCGATTCGTGCCTCCTCTCTATGTTACAAATAAATCTTTTTGGTGACGAGATCCATGCGGTTGTTCATTAATCTTTGTCAGTGTGTTTCCTCCCAATGCTGGATGGGAAACTGTGAAGCTGTCCTCGTCGTTGATCGCTCAAAGCTGGTCTAAGTGGAGCATCACACACGAAGTTGATTCGCAAAGTACCAGGGAGTTGCAAGTATCGCCCTTGAAGCCACGTTACTGGGCTCAGGTTACTATCCCCATGTTACCATATTGCAGTTTAATATCTATTCAATAGCGTTTTTGCTATAGCTTGTCTCAAAGAATAACAAGATCACAAACTGTACATAAACTGGGGAGTGGTCAGGACCACATAGAGTGAAGGACAAATCCATGGGCGCATCCGTGTTGTGATGCTTGCTGTTGTGAAACTTCTGGTAAATAAATGATGAGCCATACGGGGACCAAACATTTGCCATTCAGGGACAATTTTTTGCTGACCGAACTATGGAGGTACTTGATATTTATAGATCGAAACTGTGAGACATTTATGCATTTATGAGCCGCATGGGTGGCTTACCATGTGAGAGCAGTTCCTTCGCAGTACACTCTTTTAATCTGCCAGGAGCTCCGAAAGCTGGAAAGTGATTCTGGTATGAACCAACAGCTCAGCCACTTCCGCAGTATCCCTTCTTTCAGATGCTACTGTAGTGGCTTCGGTCGTACGTACACTAAAATAGGAACGATACAGAGACGATGAGCACGGCGTATGCGCAAGGATAACATGCGAAATCATAGACGGTGACACTGTTGCTCACCCACAGACAAATGACGACAACAGATGAACGATTATTTCGTGGGCTGCATTTTCGAAACCATTAATTAATATTAAAGCCCAAAGTGCTTTGCTCAGAAGATTAAACGAATCGGTGCTTTTACCTAAACAGATTTGATTGGCATCAAAATTGCAGACAGTAAAGCATGGGCCGCCCACGCACTTCTGTTGAAAATGTGAAGCGTTTGAGAGCCTCTTTCGTCGTATGACGGTTGAAGTTTGTGAATACATATGTGTGACAGACCGGCTACGTGAATGTCATTGGAGTGCTACTGAAGTACGCTTGAGTGGTGCTCTTTCACTGATACAATTATGTAGGAATGCCTGCTGAACTGAATTTTTTTTGTCAACGATCAACACACGAAAGGTTGCGATCAAGCCTCCCTCTGTTACGCAAAAATAATTCAGTACTAGACAAATGCTTTCGCCTAACCTGTACGTGGCTAGACTCACTTCTGCTCTATCTTGTGGCAGATAATTTAATTCCATACACGCATACACAGTCACACTTACATAAAACATGTATAGTAATAGTTAAATAAGTCTTTAGATATATATCGTGCGGTAGCGTTCTCGCTTCCCACGCCCGGGTTCCCGGGTTCGATTCCCGGCGGGGTCAGTGATTTTCTCTGCCTCGTGATGGCTGGGTGTTGTGTGCTGTCCTTAGGTTAGTTAGGTTTAAGTAGTTCTAAGTTCTAGGGGACTTATGACCACAGCAGTTGAGTCCCATAGTGCTCAGAGCCATTTTGAGCCATTTTAGATATATAAGGTATTTCTCTGTTTTGATTCGATGATTGAACATCAATATAACTAGAGTGGATTTTCTTGTGCAAAACTAAGAATGTTTACACTTTCGTGAATATATTAAAAGTACTGAGCTTCTTGGACTTGAAAATATAATCGAACAGCAACGCTAACGTGTCTATGGTGAGATTACTTCTGCAGGTATGGAACTGTGCCAGTCATGTCCAATTCTCTTTGATATATTTTGACATTAAATGGTAAAAACGAACAAATCTTCACAAAACAAATTGAAGTTGCAAAGTTATTAAAGGTAGGGGAGGTAAACAATTATATGCTTGTGAAGAATCACTACTTTTACATACGACACATCTTCTGAAACGGGAAAATTGAATTTCGGAAACCGTTTTCGCTGTCGTTTTTGCATGTTAATGTCTGAAGAGGATTTGCTAGCTCAGCTAAATATGGCACCTGAAAAACAACTGTTACAGTTCCAGATTTAGTAAGCACAATCGCTATTTCTCTTCAATTAGACGATGTATAAACAGCTTCGGTCTAATATTTCAACTTATCCTTCACTGTACAAACAGCCACTCCGTCCATATTAGCCGAAAATTTTTGAAAACAAGACGAAACCAGAACCCCAGGCACGTTTCAAAACCGGTTGCGTTTACATGGGAGCGAAAATCGATTGCAGAATTGGAAAACCTGCAACTACAAGGCGATTTCCAGAATCAGTTTTGAAATCTTTACATGACCACCGAGAAGCGGTATTGGGAAATCGCTTTACGAAATCCGGTTTTGGGAGCCCAATGTAAACGGAGTGAATATGATCCGTCCCGGCTTTCATCCTATCCATTCTCCTCCAGAGGTTGTACCCTTTCGCAACCTTGGCGGCGAAGACTGTTGCTGTGATAAAGCCCATTCGGGTCAGTGCCGGCTGTATTTGGCGTGTTTTGGGATGGGCTGCGTAGCGAAGAAGTTTGTGGTCGTTAGCCGATCATATGTTGTTGGGGATCCCGACTCGTAACCTGCGTTCCCGGTGCTGTTGGACAGGGACTTCAGCTGACTTAATAAGGTGATATCTTTGTTCTTATATCATTCGTTGGAGATACATTTTCCGCCTTCCGTGTTGCAAGTGTGATGAACCTGAGACAGATTACTGAATGATTCTCAGTCACGAAACCCTCCGCACAATTTATCTTGTGGTTCACCGCTACGAGACTTCTTGTGCCATTCTGACTCTAGTAATTCGCGTTGTCGTCTGAATGCGTCGATATTCTGGTTTCTATTTAAACCTTGGGGCTTACTGAGCATTATTTCTCAGTCTTAGTGTTCAGTCTGTTTCCGAAAGCACTGTGTATGACTGAACAGACCCAAGCACCAATGTATGGTCATTTAGCCATATATTTCTGCGGTATCTTGAATGCTTGTGTCCATCAAGGGCGTGCAGTTATTGCATGGCTAATTTAACATTTTATGCCTTTTCTTGAGGTGATCTTATATTAGTGTGATTTAAATTGCTTTCTTAAAATACCTGTGGCTTGAGTGTGATTTGGTTACTGCTTGGAGGCAGTGACAATTTGTTTAACGTTTTGGTGCTAATTTGATGTTGTTTCCTTAATATTGTTCTAAGTGCACTGCCTTGGCTTTACTAGGATATGACTGTTTATTTAACGAATTTTAGTTGTCTCGCGTGCGTTATCTTATTGGGAGGCGCGATTTATTGGATCGTAATTTCTCAACATTTGTTATATCCCTGAGCCTGGGTTGTGGAATTCACCTACGCCTTCAGCCCCTTTTCATATTGTAGACTGTAACGTTCTATTTATGCTCCAAGTACACCCAATAACAGTTGCCTGTTTTGAAGCTAATACAATTTGAGGGAGTATATGTGAAAAAAAGTAGGTCTGAGACTTGTATACCTCGCATTATTAGTCGTGCCGACAATTGATGGTCGTGCGGGACAACTGGCCGTTGTCCACGTTGCCTGCTGTGTACAGTGTTCGTGTCTGTACGTGGTTGGCGCCTGGAGTTCAGATATATTTATAAGGTAAGTGACGTTTATTGGTCTGCGACCTAAAAACTTAAAAGAAATTTAGCCTTTTCAAGCGTCAGCTATGTTGTGTTTCAGATGAAAGACTTGCATGTTTGAAGTTGATTATTCTATTTATTTAGTTAGGAACGCATTTACCAAGAGTGTCATTTACTGTCTGTAAGTCAATTTTGTCACTATTCAGTTTGTAGTCAGTTTAGTCCTCTCAAAGTATGTTATCGTAATCGCATTACTGTAATCCCATGAAATTTGTATTAACGTAAATTGGCTTCAGCCGTTTCATCTGTAACGATTGACTCCTATCATTCTATTCTTAGTCATGGTAAAATAATCCCAAGAAAGTTGTATTAGCGTAAATCGGCTGCTGCCGTCTGATGTGTAACTATTAATCACTATATCGACAAGCTGTTTAGAGAACTGTTAATAAATCCTAGTATGTTGCTTGTACTGATCGTATCTGTATCAGAATTATTGCCTAAGGGCAAACTTCTGCGTATTTAGGTATCTGGTGTCAAAATTTTTCATTAAATTGTTATGAGGCGCCGATGTATCCCCTTATCAGAATATATTAGGATTTACTACTATTATGCTCAAATAACTAACGTAATCAATACATTGTTTGCTGTTATTTGTCTATACATGATATCTGCTTCGTAATGTTCAGTTAAGACGTAAACAGCCACTGATGCGTTGAAAATTTCCGCAAAATCATCACTCTTTCCGAATAATAAAATGGCACGTCCCTTCCTTTCGTCTAGCACTTCAACGTTCTAATTTCAGCTATTCGCTTTCCTTTGTCACTTCCCTCTTAATACAAATTTCCACAGATTATATTTCACCTATCGAACGAAAGCACTCTCTTTTGCGTTTACATTACACAAAAATTATATAAATCCTGGGATACAAACATTTTTGCTATAGTTTATTTACATTTGAGCTGATACATAAAAAAGAGTGAGATACCGGGTACAGTGAATTAACATTGCTTGTTACGATTGTTACTAAAATACACGGTATTTACCAGCAGTGGAGAAAGTGTCCGTTGCAGTAGCACTAGGAAATGCCCAATACGGGCCAAACATGAGTTCAGCATATCTCAATAAACGGTATTAGCGTATTCTGAAACGCTGTCAAGAAGTCATTTACACTCAGTTACTACACACCAGCTATCCACATTGTGGGTCTATATTTCCAGAGAATACGGAACAGTTGAAGGACGCTTTTGTTATCACTATTAGCACGCGATGATTAGTGACAGGCTTTTCTCAAGGAAATATGCACAACAACGCTTGTAGATCTACAAGTCGTGATATGCTTAAAATCAGACACTTCTGAAGCAGGGCCAGCGAACGTCCGATGATGGACACTGGGTACTCGCATGTTTAACATCCCTGAATAGTCCAGGAAAATAAGTAACTACTCCACATCATGTATAAAGTGAATACGAAAAAGCATGGTACACTACTGGCCATTAAAACTGCTACACCACGAAGATGACGTGCTAGAGACGCGAAATTTAACCGAAAGGAAGAAGATGCCGTGATATGCAAATGATTAGCTTTTAGAGCAATCACACAAGGTTCGCTCCGGTGGCGACACCTACAACGTACTGACAGGAGGAAAGTTTGCAACCGATTTCTCATACACAAACAGCAGTTGACCGGCGTTGCCTGGTGAAACGTTGTTGTGATGCCTCGTGTAAGGAGGACAAATGAGTACCATCACGTTTCCGACTTTGATAAAGGTCGGATTGCAGCCTATCGCGATTGCTGTTTATCGTATCGCGACATTGCTGCTCGCGTTGGTCGAGATCCAATGACTGTGATCAGAATATGGAATCGGTGGGTTCAGGAGGGTAATACGGAACGCCGTGCTGGATCCCAACGGCCTCGTATCACTAGCAGTCGAGATGACATGATCTTATCCGCATGAGTGTAACGGATCGTGCAGCCACGTCTCTATCCCTGAGTCAACAGATGGGGACGTTTGCAAGACAACAACTATCTGCACGAACAGTTAGACGACGTTTGCAGCAGCATGGACCATCAGCTCGGAGACCATGGCTGCGGTTACCCTTGACGCTGCATCACAGACAGGAGCGCCTGCGATGGTGTACTCAACGACGAATCTGGGTGCACAAATGGCAAAACGTCATTTTTTCGGATGAGTCCAGGTTCTGTTTACAGCATCATGATGGTCGCATCCGTGTTTGGCAACATCGTGGTGAACGCACATTGGAAGCGTGTATTTGTCATCGCCATACTGGCATATCACCTGGCGTGATGGTATGGGGTGCCATTGGTTACACGTCTCGGTCACCTCTTGTTCGCATTGACGGCGCTTTGAACAGTGGACGTTACATTTCAGATGTGTTACGACACGTAGCTCTACCCTTCGTTCGATCCCTGAGAAACCCTACATTTCAGCAGGATAACGCACGACCGCATGTTGCAGGTCCTGTACAGGCCTTTCTGGATACAAAAGATATTCGACTGCTGCCCTGGCCAGCACATTGTCCAGATCTCTAGCCAACTGAAAACGTCTGGTCAATGGTGGCCGAGCAGCTGGCTCGTCACAATACGCCAGTCACTACTCTTGATGAACTGTGGTATCGTGTTGAAGCTGGATGGGCAGCTGTACCTGTACACACCACCCAAGCTCTGTTTGCCTCAATGCCCAGGCGTATCAACGCCGTTATTATGGCCAGAGGTGATTGTTCTGGGTACTGATTTCTCAGGATATATGCACCTAAATTGCTTGAAAATGTAATCACATGTCAGTTCTAGTATAACATATTTGTCCAATGAATACCCTTTTATCATCTGCATTTCTTCTTTTTGTAGCAATTTTAAAGGCCAGTAGTGTAGTTCGCCATCGCGGCAGATATCACCATGAAGGGATGCAGGTTGCCCGCAGTACTGTTCATGTGGTCCAGATCTGTCATGGTGCCTTAGGCTACTGCCGCAGGTCTCATGGAGGCCTAGATGAATGTTCCCCATAGCGTAAATCAGCTTCCACCTGCCTGCGGCCGTAGCGCAGAACGTATTTGGAGCAACCGTTCATTTCAGCCAGCGACCTGTTTTAACAAGAAACGTGACCCATCCCTCCAGACTCAAGTTTCTATTGACCCACAGGCCAATTTCTAAGATCCCGAGGACGCTACAATAATAACTGATGATCTCCTTGGGTCAACGAGGCAACACGCAAGGGGCTGCTACGGAGCCGTATGTTCAACAATGTGTGCTGAACGGTGCGCTCCAAAACACTACTGTGCCCGCGCTGGCATTGTGCTCTGTCGTCAGATCTGCTACATTTCGCCGCGTATCCTTCTTTAAAGAGTGGACAAGCCTGTGACCTCCATGCTCCGTTATGAGGCGAAGCTCTCCAACAGCTACTCGCCTTCTCGTGGTTTCACATTTCTTGAACCCACTTATGCAGATGCCCACGGCAGCAGCGCGAGAACAGCCGATCAGCTACGCCGTTTCCGAGATACTCGTTCTCAGGCGCCGGCCCATAACAATCTGCCACTTGTCAAAGTCGCTTATGTCAGTGGTTTTCTCCAGTCGCGGTCCAAATTGTCACTACACTGCTTCTTTATTCATCTCTGCTCCACTTATATACTTTTTCACCGCGTCACACGCCCGCGACACAAACAGGCGGCGTTCAGTCTCGCGGTTGGCGGTGGTCATAACGTTCTGGCTCCTCGTGTACTTGAATTATGTGAGTTTCATCATAAGGCAAAATCATTGTCACAACACTTCTCTGTTGTTGCTCGATTATGGTATTGGAAGTAAGGTATCAGTACGTCACGAAATCGATTCAAAGGAGCGTTTATTACACACACATAAAAAAAAGTTTTGCATCATCCCGGTTCCCAAAACTCCTGAAGATAGACGTTGACTGTGGATATTGTATCACCGACAGAGTCTCTTTGACTGTTCAGAGATGTCACTAAACCCTCCCAAAGATGTAAAAAATCATGCATGAGCAGAGCCTATTAGACGGTGGGTGTCCGAAAGCCGATCAGTTCCAGTCATTCAACCAGGAAGGAGGTACACGGCTCTTGTTGTCTGTAGTTCAACCATGCCTAGACGGTTAATACCGCGGTTCGATCGCGTACGCATTGTTACTTTGTGCCAGGAAGGGCTCTCAACGAGGGAAGTGTCCAGGCGTTTCGGAGTGAAACAAAGCGATGTTGTTTGGACATAGACGAGATACAGAATGACAGGAACTGTCGATGTCATGCCTCGCTCTGGCCGCCCAAGGGCTACTACTGCAGTGGATCACCGCTAGCTACGCATTATGGCTACGAGGAACCCTGACAGCAACGCCACCATGTTGAATAATGCTTTTCGTGCAGCCACAGGACGTTTTACGACTCAAACTGTGCGCAATAGGCTGCATGATGCGCAGATTCACTCTCTACGTCCATGGCGAGATCCATCTTTGCAACCACGACACCATGCAGCGCGGTACAGATGGGCCCGACAAAATGCCAAATGGACCGCTTACGATTGACATCACGTTCTCTTCACCGATGAAAGTCCCATATGCCTTCAACCAGACAATCGTCAGACACGTGTTTGGAGGCAACCCGGTCAGGCTGAACGCCTTAGACACATTGTCCAGCGAGTGCAGCAAGGTGAAGATTTCCTGCCGTTTTGGGGTGGCATTATGTGGGGCCGATGTACGCAGGTGGTGGTCATGGAAGGCGCCGTAACGGCTGTACTATACGTGTATGCCATCCTCCGGCCAATAGCGCAACCATATCACCAGCATATTGGCGAGGCATTCGTCTTCATGGACGACAATTCGCGCCACCGTCGTGCCCATCTTGTGAATGACTTCCTTCAGGGTAACAACATCGCTCGACTAGAGTGGCCAGCTTATTCTCCAGACATGGACCCTAGGTAACATCCCTGGTATAGATTGAAAAGGGCTGTTTATGGACGACGTGACGCACCAACCACTCTGAGGGATCTATGCCGAATCGCCGTTGAGGAGTGGGACAACCTGGACCAATAGTGCCTTGATGTACTTATGGATAGTATTCCACGACGAATACAGGCGTGCATCAATGCAAGATGACGTGCTACTGGGTATTAGAGGTACCGATGAGTACAGCAATCTGGACCACCGCCTCTGAAGTTCTCGCTGTATGGTGGTACAACACGCAATGTGTGGTTTCCACGAGCAATAAAAAGGGCGGAAATGATGTTAATGTTGATCTCTATTCTAATTTTCTGTACAGGTTCCGGAACTTTCGGAACCGAGATGATGCAAAACTTTTTTTGATGTGTGTATTTTCACCTCAGTCTACTCACCTTTTTTTTCAGAAAGTTTGCACTTAAATAGAACTGAGTGCACGAGGGCGTTGTAGGGACAACTGCGTAGTGGACGTGTCCGATACAAATCCGGCTATAGAGAAGCTTAAGAAGACCCGTTCTCTATTCTGCCATCTACGTATGCCGTTGTACGTTGTCCTTTGCATGATAATGCTCGTAAAACTTTGATCGAATCGTCTGGTTTTACGGCTACGACTTTGCTGGATCAATGGCTGCTCTTCGGAGTAGCGCTGCATAACCTTCAACGTGCTAACTGTCCAGTATATTGCTAAAAGAACTGATACCAAAAATAACTGTTAACTGTAGACTAATGAAGAAACATTTTCGCTTAATTTGACCAAGCTTACGTTTTGGAGCGTCGCACTGATGAAATGTCACAGTCAGTAATCATGCTTGATGTACTATCCCGTAAGAAATGATTCGCATCTGGGAGGTAAATTTTATTTCAGGATTCATTTATACCTATACTCCAAGAGGTCAATGATCCGCCACACATCGTTCTTACTGTCGCCTGCATAGAGGCCTGCGTTACCATTAGAAAAGTACGGATTAACTCTTTCAGCCGCTGCACCAAACATCATCCTAAATTTAGTGCTATTGAATGGTAGATTTCGATGAAAACAGCGACGCAAGTAATACACCACTAACGTTTCCAAATCACTATTGAGTCTATGTATAGAGGCATCGAAAGTATTGTTCCATTCAACTGTGACGCCACCTCACACAAATTTTCACAAACTAGACCTCGCTGATAAGCTGAACTACCGTGGAAGACACAGATCCGTCCTGCGAACTGGACGAGTCCATATTACCGTTCAGAAGAAGGGATCGTTTGCGAATCCTGTTGGCTGACAATTAGTGTTCTTCGTGTACTGTCGTTGCTACCTGACTCCTACACAGTATAGTATTGCAGTCGCCAAATACAGTAGTTGCAGGGAGAATAGTCCATGGCCATGCAAGTGAGAGCGTTTATAACATCTGTTACGTCGGAAGAGGCAACGCAGTCTCCATTGTGGAGGATAAGGCCATTTGCGCTTCTCCAAGCTTCGTCATATTGCACGAAATCTATTGTTAATTTATCAGTATGAAACTTTATTTGTTAACTGGTATTACTTTTATGAAGTATAGTATAAATTTTTTGGTTTATGGTAAGAATTCACCAGTGGTGTTACTTTTGTCTTGTACAGAAGCATACTATGCTCACAGCAATAAATCATTCTCCCCAAGACTAAACAGAGAAAAAGGGTCTGTAGTAAAGAAGTTTCACAATATCTGTAGAACTGTTCCACTCAGGCTGTTTTTCATTTACCTGTCGAGTGGCATGATACGACAAACGAACAGCAAAAATTTGCAAGCATTTCCAGCAGGACCATGTTTGTTCTCGCACTAAATCTTGCATATGACATGTGGAAAGTAATCATAACACACAAGACTGAAGTGACCGTCTGCTGTATACATCCTTTACACTTATGAACAAGGCTACAGGATTTCTTATAAGTAGTTGCAACATCGCTGAGATGAACCAAATCTAATTTATGGAGTGGCAGAACTGCACTTTTACGAAATCAGCTGCAGTGGATTGCATGGATTTTCACATGAACCCTTGTCAAATGGAAGGCGTCATCTTGAAGACGTCAATTGTATCAATCAGGTAACGTATTTCACCAACGGAACAGTAGTCAGTATGATGGCTGTACCAGTATTGATGAAATGATTTATTAACACCCTTTCCTGCGTGTCACATTCAAGGTCACCCCCTTTTCCTACCTCCTACCTCCTGCCTCACCTCCTCACCCCTGTCCTAGTAGATCATTTGTGCTATATTTAGGATCTAATTTATTACCCTGGGGTGATATCCTACTGGCTGGAGGACAGATATTGGTGTTTATTTGGGATCTAATTTATTATTCAGTTTATTATCCTGGGTGATTAGACCTAATTTTGTTAAGTGTTATCCTTCGTCCGCGAAGTGTTGGCGTTTGTTTGGCTTCTACTTTTTTAATCACTCGCTTACTGGCATGTGCACCGTGTTTGTGGAGTTGTGACAGGAAGCCTTGCTTGG